>NC_053028.1:90712266-90894535 GCF_003073215.2 Triticum urartu | reverse complement strand
TGGCTCATACGAGTTTATTCAGGGCCCTGACTCCAAGCGTGTGTATGCTGGCCTTGGATTGCTGAAATCCGAAAGCAAAACTAGTGCAAAAACAACGTGATCTCTTTAGTTACAGTCACACATATAGTATGTCTTAGGTGAGAATTACAATGGAAATGAGTGTGAGGCATGTTGAGCTCTTGTTCTTGATGCTCATTCCTGACTTGTGAGTTGTGACTTCATCCTGAGTCCTTTCTGCTTCAGAGAAGTCACGCGTACACTGTATTTTAGGCAAGGCAATGGAATCCTCTATTTACTTGTTTTTTTATTTGAGGAGAAGCTGAACTGCATGAATCAAAGTATTCAAGTTTGATGAGTAATATAACGGTGGTTGTATAAAATGAAGTTGCCCTTCAAGAAGTGACATGTTTGCCCTTACTTACTTAGCTTACACTAATGATCTTTGTCTTCTGCCTACTTGGTATAAATTATCACTTGACCTACAAAAGGCTCATTTTAATCAGAATGCAGTTGTTAGAGGCCAAAATCAACAACATAAATCACACCTTGAACACACTACATTTTGTTTTGCCTACAAAAGGTTCTTTTATATTACTGAAGATAAAGTGACCACGAGAAAATATTCTCCTTTGCCTTTTTAATCTAGGACCCTCTCAGCTGGCGAACGTTCGCTGGGAAGGGGTGGCATTTTGAACGATTTCACTGGCAGTTTTAGTTGTGAGGGGTTGACAACTTCATGACAACATGACAGTTTCTTCAGAAAAAAGACATTTTTCGTTTAAGATTTCGCAAACCAACTAAAACTACTAGGAAAAAGTGTTCGCTTGTCATCCCCTCCCAGCTGATGTTCGGCAGATAACATTACCTTAATTTAGCGAACAAGAAAAAGGAAAAGTCAATTCCCTCGTTCGTACTTCTCCTCCCAGTCCTCTTTCTTCTTCCCTTCGCCTGCCAGATCCCACCCCGCCGCCTCCGATGACCACAGACCCCTCCGCTCCTCCCTAGCCCCCGCCGCCGCCTCCTCCTCCTCCTCAATGGAACCCGCGGCAGCGCCAGCCTCCCCCGCGCCCCCTCACGGAGGCCATACCCCCACTGTCGGCGGCAACGCGCGGGCCGTCCGGCGGCGCCAGTACGCGGTGCTGGCGCTCACCTTCGCGGCCTACGCGGCGTTCCACGCCTCCCGCAAGCCGCCCAGCATCGTCAAGGCGGTCCTCTCGGCCGACTGGGCGCCCTTCACCGGGCCCGAGGGGACCCACCGCCTGGGCGAGCTCGACGTCGCCTTCCTCGCCGCCTACGCCGCCGCCATGTTCGCCGCGGGCCACCTGGCCGACCGCGCCGACCTCCGCCTCCTCCTCGGCGCCGCCATGCTCGCCTCGGGGGCCGCGTCGGCGGCGCTCGGCGCGGCCTACTTCCTGGGCGTCCACGGCCTCCCCTTCTTCCTCGCCGCGCAGGTCGCCAGCGGCGTGGTCCAGTCCGCCGGGTGGCCCTGCGTCGTCGCCGTCGTGGGCAACTGGTTCGGCCACGCCTCCCGCCGCGGGACCATCATGGGGGTGTGGAACTCGCACACCTCCGTCGGCAACATCGCCGGCTCCGTCCTCGCCGCCGCCGTGCTCGAGTTCGGCTGGGGGTGGTCCTTCTTGGTCCCCGCGTTCGTCATCGCCGCGCTCGGGGTCCTGGTGCTGGTGTTCTTGGTCGCTCACCCGAGCGATGCTGGCTTGGACCTGGATTCAATGATGGAGGTTGAGATGAATGGGGATGGTGGGGAGGAGGTGGAGCTTCTTGTAGAGGACAAGAAAGAGGCTGAAGTGCATGATGATGATGAATTGGAATTGGAAATGGAAATGAGGTCCCAATTACCTACGGCCATCGGGTTCTTGGAGGCATGGAGATTGCCTGGTGTCGCGGAATATGCATTCTGCCTCTTCTTCTCCAAGCTTGTTGCTTATACCTTCCTCTACTGGTTGCCATTCTACATCAGGAACAATGGTATGTGCTTCTTATATTCAGTTAGTTTATCCTGCGGTAACAGTAGCGAAATATCACCTTATCTGCACTGGACATCTGGTGAATTTGGGTAAAAGAGAAGAAGAAACGGGCCGGGATTGGTTTGAATTGCTCTGAACTGTTAGACCATTCATCCTACCTTAGCAACTTGATATAGCAGTAGTTTCACTTTAATGTCGCGGCTAGCTTGTCGCTTATTGGACAACATAATCTTCAGTTCCATGCGCAATCAGAAATTTAAGTTCTACAAAGAACTTTTGTTTTATACTCCCTCCGTTCATAAATCTAAGATGTTTTTGATATTTCAATATGGACTACATGCGGACTGAAATGAGTGAACAAACACACTAAAACGTGTCTATATACATCCGACTAGAAAAAAGTTGGAACATCTTATATTTGTGAATCGAGGGAGTACAATGTAATGTGATGGGGCTAATTGATGTCTAGCGATTCTTAGGGATCTTCTTTGAATTTATTTTTGGTATTATTTTCAGCATTTCTGCCTATATACAAGTAGCTATTTAGCAGTGTTAGTTTGTTGAGCAGTTCATTGTAAGAGGTTAAAATGTTGCATATTGAACTGAAAACCTCTTTTTGTTGAGTGAAATGAATGCTATCAACATCTGCTCTCCATGCATCATTTATCTTCCTAGATATGATAACAGTTGACACCCCGGGGTGTCTTTATTTATCTGCTTATAATATTGTGTAAACTACCCACAATTCCTTCATTTTGCTTGCGTAGTACTAATGGTAAGGAGAAAATTAGAAGTGATAAGTGCCATTGGGAGCTTATTGCTACTTTGCTGCAAGCATTGCTTTTCAGTGAAGAACTTCTCCAATGTATCATTGCTGACTTATGTTACATGTCACGATGTTGCAGCTGTAGCAGGCCAGTTCTTGTCACACAAGGCTTCAGGAATTCTGTCCATTGTATTCGACATCGGAGGAGTGTTGGGAGGGATTTCAGCTGGCTTCCTCTCAGACGCAATAGGTGCCAGAGCTATAACATCAGCTCTGTTCCTTCTCCTCTCGATCCCCGCTCTTATCCTTTACCGGACATTCGGAAGCATATCCATGTGTCACAACATCGGCCTCATGTTCCTCTCCGGCTACTTCGTGAACGGCCCATACTCCCTCATCACCACGGCCGTCGCAACTGATCTCGGCACCCAGGACGCGATCAAGGGGAATTCACGTGCACTAGCCACTGTCTCTGCGATAATCGACGGCACCGGTTCTGTTGGTGCAGCATTGGGGCCCTTGCTGACGGGGTACATCTCGACAAGAGGATGGAACAGCGTGTTCTTCATGCTGATCGTATCCATATCCCTTGCCCTCGTGTTTTTGATACGCATAGCCAGGGATGAGATAGCTGCCAAGATCGGCGCCAGGCGTTAGGTTTTATTTGCTGGCGCTTGGGAACTGATGAGAGGCTTTTTTCCCGGGAGTTGTAAAAGTCTGTAGGAGTTAGGTTACGGCCATTTCTTGGTTCATGTAAATTGGTTGGTTGGTTGGTTGCACGTATGCACACCCATGGAAATTTTAGGCTGGATACAGGGATTGACAAAACGTGTTTGTGGTGATTGCTGCAGTTACCAAAAGATTGCTGTGTGCAAAGTTGAGCCTGGTCCGGTCGCGTGATCTTGAAACGGTGTGGCGTCAACCATGTTCTAGTCATGTCACATGATTTTTGTGGACGAGGAGCAGAGAAGTTTCCCTAGAGTGGATGGATTTACTACATATTTTTATGAATTATTACTATCTCCAGATAAGACATCCTCTATATATTTTTGTTACTGTTAAATCATGATCCAAAAGTCACTACAAAGTTGTATTAAAGCTATGCCAATTAATTTGGATCGGAGGGAGTACCGTGTTCGACACGGCACTTTCTCATGCTAGACATACCGAGGATGGTAGTTGCCGGTTGTCGATCCGGCATGAGCTTCCTCAGTAAGCTCGAGGGACGGCCGACTCCGTGAAGATGAAGGTGATCTCCCCAAAGAAAAGTGCATATTTCAATTTGAATTGTCACAAAGTCTAAGAAACAACGCTAAACTTCAAAACCATCTACTTTACAATCCCAAACTTCGAAAACCGAACAACTATCAACCCTCCTCTGAAAACCGGACAACTATCAACCCTCCTCTCTTCAAATAAGTTTTCTGGGTTGTTTTGATCGGTTTTCAATTGTTGACCACCTAGTCAGCAGCCAACTCAGCCGCCATGCACCTAGATATCTAAACCTTGTAATTTTTAATCTGTTTGGTAAAAGATATTGAAACTTTCCAAGAATGATCAGCATACTAGTGTTCATTTTCAAAATAAATGAAAATCTGGGCACTATCATTTTTCGGTCAAATTTGGACTAAAATTTGTCCTAAATATGTATTTCCCTTGTATTTTGTAACCTATTTGGCAACAATGTTTGGATCTTCCTAGAATTATCAGCATAGTCTTGCTCACTTGTGAGAATTATCTTTAAAAAATCTGGACACTCCATTTTTTGGTCAAATTTTGACAAAAAATTGTCCGGATGTACTCTCCTTGTAAATTTTACTGTGTTCAAAAAAATGAATGAAACTTACCCAAAACGATCCGCATGGTAGCATTAATTTTTTTCTAAAAAATTCAAATTTTCTGGGCACTTCATTTTTGGGTTAAATTTTGTCCTAAATATGTACTCCCTCCATTCCATATTACTTATCGCTCAAATGGGTGTATCTAGCACTGAAATACGTCTACATACATCCGTTTGAGCGACAAGTAATATGGATCGGAGGGAGTAGTTTCCTTGTATTGTTTAATCTATTTTGCAAAAATGATTGAAACTTTCCCACAATTATTAGCATAATATTGTTCATTTTTTGAGAATTGTTTCACAGTTTTCCGGGCACTTTCATTTTTTGCTACATTTTGACCAAAATTTGTCCAAATTATGTTTTTTCCTTCTAATTTTTAATCCGTTAGGTCAATAAGATTGGAACTTTCCGAGTATGATCAGCATAGTACTATTCAGTTTTCAGAAAAAAATCAACTTTTCTTGTGCATTTCATTTTTTGGGTCAATTTTTTGACAAAAAGAAGGGTTGACGTGACAGCTGACTAGGATAGGTGACTGGATGGCCAACATGTCAAAACAGCCCAGAAAACTAGTCTGAGGGGAGGAGGGTTGATGGTTGTTTGATTTCCAGAGTTCTAGATTGTAAAGTAGGCAATTTTGAAGTTCAGGGTTGCTTTTTATACTTTGGTGACAATTCAAGGTTGCAATACGGGCTTCTCTCATCTTCACATGCTCTTTTTTGTCGCCATAGAGGAGGAAGAGGAGCGGTCGATTTGTTCACCAATATGGAAAAAAAGATGACCTTTTTCACCTAACTAGGCTAATTGAGATAGCTGATTGTATGGTCAACAGGTCAGAACCAGAGTCATGGAAGGGGATGGTTGAATGGTTTTCAAAGTTTGGGGGTTGATTTTTAGCCGGTTTTAAAGTTGATGGTTGGTTCTTGACAAACTAAAAAGTTCAAGATTGCAAACTGGGCTTCTCTCAAGAATATAATGCTTTTTGAAGCGAAAATTGCTTTTGGAGGCCAAGCTCCATGGAGGTTGGTTTCTGAAAAATCCAAAATTAATCAAAATTCATATTTTTACATTTCAAAAAATTCTGCAAAAATACAGATATACCTGGAGGCACAGTGCACATGTGTGTGAATTTTCAAGACGAATATGTTGAAATGAGGGTTGTGCAAAAAAAAATCCATGGCTTTTCAACATATGATACTATTCACCCCCAAAGTCCATGATTTTGTTCTTTTCGTACAGAACGTATTTCAAGATGTTCATCCCGAAATTATACACACGTCCTTGTATACTTGTAAAAAATCAGAATTTTTTGAAACTGAAAAGTTTGAATTTGTTTTTTTTCGAAAATTCGGGCTCCATGGAGGCTGAGCTCCAAAACGCCCCACTCCTTTTGAAGTTGTAATTTTACACTCGCTCCTACTAGTCGGCACAAGCATAGCTATTTCTCTTGCTAGTTAGCTTGTAGAAGCAGCGATTGTTAAATCGTCGATGTAGAACACAGGAGATGCCGGCGGCAACAATCTACGAAGTAAATCGCTGATCTGTTAAAAAAAACACCGACAAGGGTTTTTAGAAGTTTCAAAATCCATAAAAGTTGCCCAAATCCAGACGAATCCATCGGAAACCAAAACCAACCAAACCCCGGAAGACCAGTTGGAGACAAGACTCCATACGTACACCGCCAACACAAGCACATGAACAGACAGAGATAGAGTGGGGTGAACATTATTCCGACACTATGGCAATGCCATTGCCTCGTCGCCCCAGACCAAACACAAAGACTACCTAAGGAAAACCTGAAACAAATCATCGATGTCATTGTATGACTGAATATGAGTCTGATGTCGAGCTCACCGCAGTTTGTAACCATGCATCGACACCCTCTTCTCGAGTGATCTAGACCAGCTGGACGACCGTTAAAGATGGTGCGCTGGATCGCTCCGTCCACCAGCTTCACAACGCCATCGTCAAGCACCGCCTTACAGAGGCCGTCGCTCGAGCACACATCTCCTTCGCTGTCCCACAACAACTCTCTAGCACCTCCATAACAGGCCGTCCCCGGATTAGGACCTCCCCGTTGATGCAAGCGCCACACCCTGAAGGTGGTAGAGGGGGAGACGATTGGCGGCGGCTAGTTTTCTCGGTCGCCCGCACCGACCCCAACAAGGCATTGACCTTAGACTCCGTTTGAGATCGATGTGTTTGGTTTGGTCCATGCTCTCCTCTAGTGTGATCCGACTCTGACTAGAAATAGGTAGGAGTAATTTTTTCTGTTCTATCTTGGGCTAGTCACTTGGTTAAACATTGTCAATGCCGCATGGGTTGTACAATTTGTAAAATATTCTCATGCTTGTACCCGCAGATTCTCCAAATTTCGAAATATTCGCACGAGCCTGGCGCTATCTTTTCGCGAAAAGGTAGCGGGATGCCTCCCGCGCTCGATGGCCCCGATTCCCACTTCACCAAGGAAATGTGAAAGGAAAAAAAACTCACGAAGCCTGACGCACCTGACCCATCCTCCCTTGCTCCTCGCTCACGCACCACACCACAAAGGAGGAGGGGGCGGCGGCGGCGACGGCGATTCCGCATCGGCCGGCGTCGCGGGTGAAGTATGTGCTGCTCCCTATCCTCGCTCTCTTCCCCCTTCCCTCCCTTCCTCTGCTCTGTTCTCTCGGCCGGCGGGGGAACGGCGAGCGGCGGAGGGTGAACTCCCCCCCGCCACACACACACCATTTCCTTGGGCCGACGGTGGCGGTGGATAGCGAGCGGCTGGATGTAGCTCCGGTTCCTCTCTGATACGTTCTCTCTCTCACCGGATGTCTCTCTGAACTGATTCCTTTCCTCTTGCTCCGATTTTTCTCCCTCTGCAGCGCGAAGGAGGCAACCAGGACACCGACGGCAAGGCGACGACCAGGGCGGACAGCAGCTCCCCTTTCGGCGATTTCCCCCTCTGGTATGAACCCTAGCTGCTCGATCTGTTTAGAGGATTTACTGGTGATTGTTGTGTGTGTGCTTCTGTATGTATGTTCAGTTAGCCGAAGTTCAGAGAAGAATATACTTCAGTTTTGTGTATGTCATCCTAAAGCAATTTTTTTTCTTCTGTTTCAATTCTACATTGTAGACGGGCAAGAAGTAAAAGAAGTTAATTTGTGCAGCTGTGTCATATACGCTTCTCGTCATGTCGGCCTTGGTTGTTCGGTCTGGGAAAAGGAAAAGTAGGACTGAATGCATAAGCTATGGACTCATGGATGAGACAGATAGGGTGAGAAGACAGTATTTTGAGGACAAAATATGGAAGGATGATGCAACTTGTTTGAACATGCTTAGGCTTGGGAGAGGACCTTTCTTCCGGTTTTGTCAACTTTTAAGGGACCGCAGGTTGCTTCAAGACATGATTCATATGTCTGTTGAGCAGCAAGTTGGCACGTTCTTGCACACCGTTGGACACAACGTTAGGGATACGCCAGCTGGTGACAATTTTCGTATAACCGGTGAAGTTGTTAGTCGTTATTTCAAAAAAGTCATCCATGCCATTGGAGAGCTACGGCACGACCTTATTAGAGAGTCCTCATCGGCGACCCCAACCAAAATAGAAGGGAATCACCGATGGGATCCATACTTTAAGGTATGAGATTTGGTGACAGCTACATCCTCCTCATTTTCTACGCATGAATCTGGTTAGGTCCTGATATTTTAATTTTCATGAAATAGGATTGTGTTGGAGTTATTGATGTCACACATGTACGAGCCTCTGTTACAGAAGACATGGAGCCTCGCTGTCGTGGTAGAAAGACCCATGCCACTCAAAATGTGATGGCGGCTGTTGATTTTGATCTTCGGTTCACATTTGTGTTGGCTGGTTGGGAGGGGTCAGCACATGATGCTCAAGTTTTACGTGATGCTTTGGAACGTGAAAATGGTCTACGTGTCCCACAAGGTAACTTGATGTAGCTACATTTGTCAATGCCACTATTTATGTACAGCAAAGTAATCCGCTTGTTGCTCATATGTTAGGAAAATTCTATCTAGTTGGTGCTGGACATGGAGCCTAACCAGGGTTCTTGCCTCCTTTTCGTGGTGTGAGGTCCCATTTAAATGAGTGGGGGGGACAATCTTGTTCAAGATGAGAAGGAATTGTTTAACCATAGACATTTTTCTCTTCGTACGACCGTAAAGCGTGCATTTGGGTCACTCAAGGGGAGATTCAAAATCCTTGATGAGGCCAAGCCATTTTTCTCTTATCCTACTCAAGTAGACATTGTTATAGCTTGTTGCACTGTTCACAACTGGGTTATAAATGATGGGATAGATGAATTTATCATACCCGAGGCTGAATGTGTTGCCAATATTAACCATGCTCCAACGACAAGTGGCCAAGCAAATGGACTTGCAAACATGGTTAGTTTTCGGCAGGGAATCGCCAATCAAATGTGGGAAGACCGACAAAACTACCTGCAGCACAGTAGTATGTAATAGCTTCATCTGAACCATTGTAATATCGTAATGTTGTAATCGGAACCCTTGTACTTCCTGGAATTTGTTTGTAATGTCACATTATGTGCTGAAATGAACACCAGTCCAATCCCAAGGCACATGACACCTACTTCTGCTGTTTTCTTCTCCCTATGTACTTTTCTGTCACACAATCTGCTGTGGCAACAACATTTACAGATTACAGTGGCACATGACAATCCAGCACTCCAGGTCTTCTTGTACTCGGCCGATCTCTTCTTTTCATGGTAGTGAACCCTATCTCTATTGGATTAGTCACTTGGAGTTGTCTTGTTCTTCTAGTAGATTCTTATATACACACACACACACACACACACACACACACATATGCTTTTAGAAGGAGCAACCAAAATCAACAAATCACTCTTTCTCCTGGTTCAGCTGGTCACCTGTCTGCTGTGCAGTACCCTGCTCATGTAACCATGTACTGTTTGTCTGATTCGTTTGAGTGGGTTTTCTTCTTCAGCGCACTTGATCGATTTGAGTCGACCTCGCATGACTTGGTCTCTGAATCTACTTATTGTTGAGGCAGAGTGAGGAATTAGGAATTTATTGTTGGACTGTTTGAGAATGTTAGGCTGTGGATTACTGGACACTTCGAAATGACTTCATTTCAGTTCATCTGACTATCTGAGCACCTGCTGCAGAAGTGGCATTTGACAAGTTACATGTTCATATTATTAAAAATATACTAGTCTGTACCGAATAAAGCTTGTTGTGTGAGGAAGCTTCGTCCAGAGGGCCGGCCAGAGGGGAGGGGGCCCGGGAGTGTCACGCCCCCCACCTCTGACTGCGTCTATGGTGGTCAGGCCAGGGTATCCGACCGCAGTCAAGTTTCTCCACCTACCGACTTTTGAATCCCGAGTCAGTCACACGCCGCAGTTGGCCTGCACGAGCAGGGCTCATGAAATTCTTCTGCCTAAGAAAGACTGCTCGAGCTTATTATATATATGTGTAGCACTTGGCTCAGTCAGTACTCTCCGAGCTTTGACCTGGCCAGTTAGCACGAGCGTGCGTACGAGCAAGGGCCATGCCGCCGGCGATGGCCCTGCTACTATGCTTGGCGGTGCTATCCAGCGGCGGCGGGTGCGAGGGGTGCAGGGACGACGAGAGGGCGACGCTTCTGGACATCCACGGCCAGTTCAACTACAACTCGTCGCTGGACTGGAATAGCACCGCCACAGATTGCTGCCGGTGGGAGGGGGTGAGCTGCAGCTCCCGGACAGCTCGTGTCACGGGCCTCGACCTGAGCATGCTGCACGGTATTGCCTCCAGCACAGGCCTACTCAACTCAACACCACCATGTTCCTCCCCTTGCAAGAGCTGCAGGATCTGTCCCTGAGCGGCCTCAAGATACAAGGATGCACACCCGGTGCAGGTAATTCGTCCAGACTCTCTAGATTCATTGAGCGCGGTTTTCAAACCAATTATGCTGTTCTCCAGCAAATGTTCCTTTTTCCTCATAGGCTGTTTGTTTATTTATTTCTGCAGGCTTTGAAGTATGGTCAAAATTACACAGACTAAAAGTTCTTGATTTATCATATAATGGCAAATTAATGGAGAGTGACGTCCCATCCTTGGTTGCAATTTCATCACTACGGTCCCTATTCCTCAACGGGAATGACTTCAGCTCCAATATGACAATACAGAGTGAGCTTTCAATTCTCTTATCCCGAGGAGTATTTAAACTTTTTCGGTTTTTTAGAAAAGGAGGATCACCCCCGGCCTCTGCATCAGAATGATGCATGTAGTATTTAAACTTTTTCGTAGTGATCTGTTTGTGCCAGTCACATCTTCCAAATCATTTCTCATGGTTTACCATGCTGTTTATTGTACAGAACTGAGCATAATGAAGGTGGATACTCTTGACATAGGCAATAATGATATCAAAGGCACCATACCTACAGGTAAATCTTTTCGGAAAAAATATCAACAAGTAGATGATGCATCGTATGTGTACAACTACAATACCAGGATGGTGACATGGCGCATTAAAGAATAATCACTAAGTGTTTTCATTACAGATATCTGCAACATGAGAGATCTTCAAGTGTTATATCTCAGTGACAATCTTTTATTTGGAGAGATTCCATCATGCATGCAAAATCTGACTTCTCTCAGAATTCTCGGTCTGTCGGAAAATAATAGATTAATAGTAAAGTTCCCCTCTCTTATCTTTGCAAAACTCACATCGTTGGAGAAGCTTTCACTCGTAAATAACTCTCTTGAAGGAGTTCTGTCGCTGAGTTCCTTACAAAATCATAGACAATTGACTAAACTGGAACTTGCAAGCAGCGGTAACAACTTTCATGTGCAAACTGAGAATCCAGCAACAAATTTGCCAGCTCAGATTCAGGTTCTAGTGCTGCGAAATTGCAACCTTAATGGCAATTCAGGCATCATACCAAGTTTTTTGTTGCATCAACATAAACTAGAGTTCGTCGATATGTCTAACAACAACCTAAGTGGTAACTTCCCTTCATGGTTGATAGAAAATAATGTCAACCTATCACACTTAGTTCTGGGTAGTAACTCCTTTGCAGGTCCTCTTCTTCCGTCCAAAGTACACACCGGTTTGCAATGGTTGGATGCATCTTCTAACAGGCTAAGCATATTACCTGTTGACATTAACACCACATTACCAAATCTGAGTTACATATCCTTATCAGGGAATTCTTATAAGGCAACTTTCCTTCTTCCTTTAGCTACATGAATAGTCTACAGTATTTAGAATTGTCATACAACAATTTCTTAGATGACATTGCGGCTGCTTTTGTTGGAAATATGTTAAACATCATTGGTCTAAAACTGTCTGGAAACCATTTCTATGGGTCGTTCTCTCCAAACATACTATTACCTGCCGTTAAACATCTATTGCTCAGCGATAATGAAATCGCCGGGAAAATTCCTGAGAAGTTATGTGACAGTCTGATACTTATGACATTTGATGCTAGCAATAACAAGTTGACCGGCCTGCTCCCTACTTGCATATCCGCACTCTCAGAACTTGCCATTTTGAATTTAAGAGGGAACTCATTGGCTGGATCGATTCCGTCGGAAGTATGCGGCCTGTGAAAGCTTGTGTTTCTTGATGTGTCGAAAAATAACCTTTCTGGTCCAGTGCATTGCTTACCGGGTCTACGCTACCTTCATATGAGTAGAAACCGATTAAATGGAACCTTTCCTATTCCATTGTACTTGGGAAATAATATCTATACAATGGATCTCCAAGAAAATCAATTCAGTGGTGTCCTTCCAAAGCTGATAGGGAAGTCCTTTCCAAAGCTAAAAGTACTGCTATTAAAAGGCAATATGTTTGAAGGGACAGTTCCAAATGATATATGCAGTTTGAAGTATCTGCGTCTACTAGATTTGTCTCATAATAGACTATCGGGGCAGTTACCTTTATGCATGAACATTATGGGATCCGATGACAGTTTATTTGATTTCCAACCTGGTTTTGGAACTTTTCCTGTTTTATTCAATGTTATTGGGCTGCCAGATCAAGAGGAATTCATGACCAAGGGCAGGCAGGACAATTACAGGGGAAACATACTGAACTACATGACTGGACTAGATTTCTCTTCGAACCAGTTGAAAGGATCCATTCATGAAAGTATAGGTGGCATGAAGTGGTTAAGGGCATTGAATTTCTCGGAAAACAAGTTTGATGGATCAATACCACAGTCCTTATCTAATTTAAGTGATTTGGAGAGCTTGGATCTCTCACACAACAACTTGGCAGGCCAAATACCTTCAGAGCTAGTAGCATTACAGTCCCTTGCGGTGTTCTCAGTGGCATACAACAACCTGTCCGGTCCTACACCGGGAACAAGGGGGCAGTTTCTCACATTTGATCAGAGCAGCTACGAAGGTAATCCATATCTCTGTGGCCCACCATTGAGAAAGAGTTGCTCTGTGACGCCGTCGATTCCTGAGCTCGAAGAAAATGGAGAAGAAGATGATAAAGTTGGTTATATCATACTGTTTGGTTGTTCAGCGATGTTCTACATGGTTGGTTTCTGGACATCCTTGGGTGTACTTTACTTTAAGACAAGCTGGCGATGGTCATGGTTTTCGGTTGTGGATAGGTTCGGTGATCATGTACTAGTTAAGTTTTTTGTATTCACAAAAAAAATTCGGAGCACCAATTGACCTTTCTGCAGGGGGCCAAATAATTCATCATGTGGCCAATTTTGTGTGGTACTAGTAGAACAATTCAATTCAACGGTTGTGGAACTTATTTAAAATATTTCTGACTGATAAGTCTTGTATTAAGGTTCTGATGTTCTATGGCCACGTTTTTTTGGTTGGTCTTAAAAATGGACTCTCAAGATGTGAAGTGGTTTGGAACTGGTCATTGTGATGTCCTGATTGGAACAAGGCGATGCTTTTCCAAATCTTGGATTAGGTTAATCTTAAGCCATTTTCTTAGTCATTGTTACCTGCAACTGGTAGGCGTAGGAGCGGAGGCACGCCGCACCTCTGGTGGAGCCTGTGCATGCATCTACGTTGTTTTTATTTTAAAATAAGAGAAGGAATGGCAGTGGGTTTGAGGTCCAGCTGGCCACGTAGAAGTCTTTGTACTCTTTGATCATTGTACGATCAAGGTAGTTTACAAACAGAGTAAGAAACATCCTCAATTCATGCACATGAAAACTCAATACCTGCATTACAGTTTTACGAACCTAAGAACAGAAGCAAATAAAAACTAAGAAAAATAAAATCCGTGCAAAGGATGTAGGAGGTATGTAATCATGCATTTTGAAATACAATATTGTCTTTTGAAATTCGGCATGTCATGTCTCTACTCCATCAGAGAAATCAGTGAACAAGAAGTTCCATGATAATTATTTTCTGCAAGATAATGTCATGTCAATAGTTCTCCCATCAACAGGAGCAAACATGTTATGTTTCCAGCGCTTATATTCAAATTGATTACCTTCCCTTTGCTTGTATAGAGTGAAACAATGGTAATATATGCCACAAAGATCATATATGGTACTCCCTCAGTCCCAGTGTAAAAAACGCTCTTATATTATGGGCCAGAGGGAATACATAACAATGACGAAAATTAATATCGGATGCATCTTATAAGGATAAAATAGTTATTAGCAAATCCATATTATACACAAGATACCATCATTCAAGCTGTCTAGTCAAATTGAAGTAACTAACAATCCTGCAAAAGATTAATAATTGAAGTGAAAAATACTCAAGTCATGCGTCATCTTTGGATTTTTTTTCATCTCGGACCCTACTCAAGTCTGCACACATATATGCAGATTCATTAAGTAGTAACACAAATTTTAGACATACAAATATCATATGAATAGTAACAAAAAATGGAGAGTTTAGATGTCACAAATAATCATCAAACTCCAATGAAATGCATATTGTCAGTAAAAAAATATGTATCAAAGTAAGTAACAAATCAAAAATGCTAAAGGCAACACGACCATAATATTTGAAACAAATGAACATAGAAACAAGGGAGCCATCATGCACAAAGCATAACTTTTTGAAACTTCGCCATATGAATCCATAACACAACTCCAGAAACCTGCATATGATAAAAACAACCTGAGCAGTAATGTACATGTGGAGGCTGTCGGTGTCAAAACCGGCGGATCTCGGGTAGGGGGTCCCGAACTGTGCGTCTAAGGTCGATGGTAACAGGAGTCAGGGGACACGATGTTTACCCAGGTTCGACCCTCTCTATGGAGGTAATACCCTACTTCCTGCTTGATTGATCTTGATGAATATGAGTATTACAAGAGTTGATCTACCATGAGATCGTAATGGCTAAACCCTAGAAGTCTAGCCTATATGACTATGGTAATGAGTCTATCTCC
Organism: Triticum urartu; assembly: GCF_003073215.2. Classification (NCBI taxonomy): domain Eukaryota; kingdom Viridiplantae; phylum Streptophyta; class Magnoliopsida; order Poales; family Poaceae; genus Triticum; species Triticum urartu. The sequence goes on along the minus strand of NC_053028.1, from coordinate 90,879,576 downwards.
CTCCGGACTAAGTCCTCCAGTTTATATAGACACCGGGAGGATCTAGGGTTACACAAGGTCGGTTACAAAGAAAGGAATCTACATATTTGGTCGCCAAGCTTGCCTTCCATGCCAAGGAGAGTCCCATCCGGACACAGGTGCAATCTTCGGTCTTCGTATCTTTACAGCCCATCAGTCCGGCCCATGGCTAACAGGCCGGACGCCCGAGGACCCCTTAGTCCAGGACTCCCTCAGTAGCCCCTGAACCCGACTTCAATGACAAGGTATCCGGCGCGTAGATCTGTCTTCGGCATTACAAGGCGGGTTCCTCCTTCCGAACTCCAAAATAGTCTTCGGACGTACCGACGTGTCCGGACCTGTAACACACACACCACACACAACCGTAGAGAGAATATAATATTTCACGAATCCAATCCGCTGGCAACTTTTTGTAACATGACATCACGTCTGTACGGTCAAAATTTCAAACCGTTTTTCGTCTGCCGCTCCATGTTTCGAGACGCGGTCGCCATTGGCATGTCTTATCGAAGCAGAGATCATGTCCCCTTATTGCGGGATTCTCATCAATACGGGTATGGGTAACCCAACCGTGTCGTTTACACAGCCCTTGGGAATAGGCGAGTTTTAAGGCGAGCGAGGAGGCGTTCAATATACACTGCCTTTATAAGGGGATAAGGATTCCCCCTTCTTCTCCCACGCCTTCTCCTCGCCCTTCCAATCTTGAGCTCCAGCGCCCAAGTTCTCATCTTCTACCCACTCAAGCTAACACTCAACCATGTCCGGATCCGGAGGTCAAGGCAAGTGGATGGTCTCCTCCGTCCGGGAGAAGGACATTACTGAGCTTCGGGCGGCCAGGTACCTAGCGAAGGAAATCGCCCACCGTCTTCCGGCCCAGGGGCAAATCGCCCCCACACCGAAGCCCAATGAGAGGGTGGTATTCATCCCCCATTTCTTCCGTGGGCTAGGGTTTCCAGTCCACCCTTTCATCCGCGGGCTGATATACTATTACGGGATAGACTTCCATGATCTGTCCCCAAACTCCTTCCTCAACATCTCGGCGTTCATCGTCGTGTGTGAGGCCTTCCTTCGCATCCAGCCCCACTTTGGGTTGTGGCTCAAGGTCTTCAACGTGAAGCCGAATGTGGTAGATGGCCAGCAAGCGGAGTGCAGAGGAGCCATGGTGAGTAAGCTGTCCAATGTCTCCTGACCGAAAGGCACTTTTGTGGAGACTGTCAAGGAATGGCAGAAACAATGGTTCTATATTACAGAACCCCGCGGCACCAACTGGGCCGCAGCTACCGAATTCAACCCCGGTGCTCCAATGCGGCTCACCTCCTGAGTCGAGAAGAGCCTGAACTGGTGTTCGCTAGACGAGCTGATAGCGCTGCAGACGCGCGTTCAAAGCATGGTGGACAAGGATGTCAAACTTGTCGATATAATCCAGGTGATGCTAGTTCACCGGATTCTCCCGTGCCAAAGCCGAAGCCTCCCGCTATGGAAGTTCAATCCGAAGAAGCACCATACCCTGAAGAGGCTCTTTGAGACCACTCACAAAGATGCCTGGAAGTTTCTCTTCAAGGGCAACGAGATACCGCCAGCCACGGATTCGGACCGTGGGCATGATATTAACCACCCTGCCAGCGAGGTAAGTTTTTAACGCGTCCTCTACTTATTTGTTTCAAGGAGGATATCTGAACTTTTGCTGTCATTACTTCTTCAGGAATGGATGAAGAGGGCGAAGCGGATCCAGTGTCCGGCTCCGCTACCTAAAGAACCAGTCATTTCACGTTTAGCGAAGATGCTGGTGCCGGCGCCCTATACAGCGCCGTCGGAGAAGGCCAAGGGGGTCCGGAGTGGCCCCCGTCGCAGGAGTGCTTCGGACGCGACATCCGAAGACAAGACCTGCTCCTCCGCCGCCGAGGATGAGGATGATGATGATGAGGAGGAGGAGAACAACCCTCCCCCTGACGAGGGAAAGAAGAAGAGGGCGTCCTCCACGAACCTGGAGGCGGGGACGTCCAAGAAGGGGAAGGGCTCCTTCACGGACAAATCCGCGTGGGACGTCGACAATAGTCCGGAGCGGCACCCCCGCACCAAGCCTCAAGCTGCATCGTAAGTGCTATGACTCCCGTATACCCATATGTCCAGCATCTCCACTTCAATGTATTGACATGGTTAATTATGCCATTGCAGTCCGGCCAATGACAGCTCCCAGCGATCCTCATCAAGAGGTTCATTGGACTCAAAGGAGATGGCCAGCGAGACACCGTCGGCCGCTTATTCTCCCAAGGCCAAAGGACACGACGAGGTTCTCTCCCAACGGACCTTCCTAGGCCAGGGAGAGGCTTAGGGGGTGCCCGAAGGCGAAGCCCCCGCCGCCGAACACCAGGGGGAACCAGTCCCCCTGGAGACTAGGGAGGAGGGCCGTACTTAGTTCGGCCCTCAACCGGACTATATTCCGGAGACCGATACGGCTCCGGGATCCGGCACGCGACCTCCTTCGAACGAAGGGGGTATGCCTATTCCACCGGTGACCCCCTGTCCAACCAGGGGCACCAGATAATCAGCTAGAAGCGCCTCGCAGCGCTTCCATTGTGGATGAGCACCGTGTTCTTATGGGCACGGTGATTGAAAGGTTTCAGTCTGCCAAGAGCGGACTAACGGAAGCCTGCAATAGCCTGCTGACAGGTGAAAGGACCGAGAAGAGGTGTCTAGAGGGGGGGGGGGGTGATTAGACACTAAGTACCAAAAGTTGCAGTTTTTAAAATCTTTAGGTTGAAGTGGATTTTTGGTACAAGTTTAACAAACACAATACATATCAAGCAAGCATGCAAAGAGTATATGAGCAGCGGAAAGTAAAGCATGCAACTTGCAAGAATGTAAAGGGAAGGGTTTGGAGGATTCAAACGCAATTGGAGACACAAATATTTTTGTCGTGGTTCCGATAGGTGGTTCTATCGTACATCCACGTTGATGGAGACTTCAACCCATGAAGGGTAATAGTTGCGCGAGTCCACGGAGGGCTCCACCCATGAAGGGTCCACCAAGAAGAAACCTTGTCTATCCCACCATGGCCGTCGCCCACGAAGGACTTGCCTCACTAGCGGTAGATCTTCACGAAGTAGGCGATCTCCTTGCCCTTACAAACTCCTTGGTTCAACTCCACAATCTTGTCGGAGGCTCCCAAGTGACACCTAGCCAATCTAGGAGACACCACTCTCCAAGAAGTAACAAATGGTGTGTTGATGATGAACTCCTTGCTCTTGTGCTTCAAATGATAGTCTCCCCAACACTCAACTCTCTCTCACAGGATTTGGATTTGGTGGAAAGAAGATTTGAGTGGAAAGAAACTTGGGGAAGGCTAGAGATCAAGATTCATATGGTAAGAATGGAATATCTTGGCCTCAACACAAGGGTAGGTAGTTCTCTCTCAGAAAAAGTAAGTTGGAAGTGTAGGTTTGTTCTGATGGCACTCTCCACGAATGAAGAGGTGGTGGAGGGGTATTTATAGCCTCCACACAACTAACTGTTACACATAACTTCCCAAACTCGGTGGGACCGAATGGTTAAACTCGGTCGGACCGATTCAGCAAAGCTAGTGACCGTTAGGGTTTTCGGTGGGACCGACATGCAACTTGGTAGGACCGATATGATTAGGGTTAGGGCATAATGTAATCTCGGTGAGACCGATTACACAAACTTGGTGAGACCGATTTTGGTAATAAGCTAACCAGAGAGTTGGTTAGGTAAACTCGGTGGGACCGATCGCTCATTTCGGTGAGACCGAAGTGTTACAAAAGGGAAACAGAGAGTTTACATTGCAATCTCGGTGGGACCGATCGCAAGTTTCGGTGAGATCGAAAGTATTGCAATAGGCAACATAGAGTTTGCAATCCCATCTCGGTGAGATTGAGATCCCTATCGGTGAGACCGATTTGCCTAGGGTTTGTGGCAGTGGCTATGACATTTGAAACTCGGTGGCACCGGATAGGAAGAATCGGTGGGGCCGAGTTTGACTTTGGTTTAGGTCATATGTGGATGTGAGAAAGTAGTTGAGGGTTTTGGAGCATATCAATAAGCATTTTGAGCAAGAACCTCATTAAGCAACACCTCATCCCTCCTTGATAGTATTGGCTTTTCCTATAGGCTCAATGTTATCTTGGATCACTAAAATAGAAAATGTAGAGTCTTGAGCTTTGAGCTTGAGCCAATCCTTAGTCCTTAGCATCTTGAAGGGGTTTCACATCCTCTAGTCCATGCCACTTCACTGTTGAACTTATCTGAAACATACTAGATAAAAATGTTAGTCCAACAAGAGATATGTTGACATTAATTACCAAAACCACCTAGGGAGCACTTGTGCTTTCAATCTCCCCCTTTTTGGTAATTGATGACAACATACATCAAAGCTTTAGATCAAGATATTAAGAGTAGAAAGTAAAGCTCTGGAAAGACATGTAACTTGCATAGGCTCCCCCTACATGTATGCAATCATGTGAATATTGAATATAGGAGCATGTGAATGCATAAACATGACAGAGTAAGCAATGTGTTATATGTATCTTGGTCATATGCATCAGAGCAAATGATGAAAATATGAGAGATGTACCTTCATGCTCATGAGTCCTTCTGGCAAACAGTATGCACATCAGCAAGAAATTCTCATTCACATGATTGTGATGCATATACTTACCTTGTGGTCTTGAGTTGGCTTAGGATGGGATGAACCTGCGTAAACAAGGTTAGATAACACAGATACACCTACTGGCCAGAGCAAACAAGAGAGACCACAAGAGTATCAAGACTGGGATGACATGTAGAGTGAGTACTAAGTACCACATTGGATAAAGACATGTCCCCAAAGGTAAAGATATGCAATAAATTCAAGGATTTCTTTCCCTTAGATGTCTTGCTCCCCCTGAATCTAACATGGGTAAATTCAAGGATTTCTTTCACTTAGATGTCTTGCTCCCCTGAATCAAACATGGGATATTGGGAGAAGATAGGGAACAAAAAATCAGAGCAAAAACAGAGCTCAAAGGAAATAAACAGAGCTAATACAATCGAGCAAATATTAACACGTCTTTCCCCCCTTGAAGACATGTGACTTCTCTCCTCTTGAACACCAAGCATCTGGGGTCTCTTTCTTCCCTAGAGTATTCTCTCCCCTATAGATATGATGATCTCTCTCCCCCTTTGACATCAATTTTCAAGAAGGGTTCTTCTGGATTTTTTGTCATGATGGGTTTGGTCCTTGAGTCACAGAACAAAGCAAGAATTTGAGTAGGATGCTGGTCGAGGACAAGATTCATTGAGTGAAGCTGGATAAAAAAGAATTCAGAAACAAGTGGCAAGATGTTTTTCCTGCAGTGAAATCGGTAGCACCGAGTTTGGTGCTTCGGTGGCACCGAAAGGGTTCGGTTGGACCGAAGTAAACAGCCCGGTGTGACTGAGTTCATCGCAGAGAAAATATTTGTCACCTCAGCTCACTAGACAAGTAAGATCTTACAAGGATTTGCAAGAAATTTAATGCAGAAAATGCAGAACGGAAAATAAAAGAGAAGAAACTAAAAAGAATCTAGATGAAGTTTTTTTGAAGAGGAAAACAAATATGCATGAGACAAATGCAAGAGCTCAGAAAAGAACACAAGAGAACTTCATCTAGAATTGGGCGGTGAGAAAGTCACCTATGTTAGAGTATATTGACTTAGGAGTCAAGTGAGATTACTTGATCTTTGGTCATACTCATCGTTTAAGCTCAAAATGGGGTTACCATTTTTCGTTAAAGCATCTTGATGTATTCACATCTTGTTGAGTTTCTTTATCCCATGACTTTGAGTAAAGCTTCTCTAAGATGGAATAACATACCTTGGGTGGTGGTGTTGATCATGATCATGTATTTGAACTTGTGTGGGTTGCTCAAGGTTGATGTAGCTCATCAAGAGTTGGGAGCATCACTTGAATTTTGAGTTCATCTACCTACATGGGTTAGTTTTTGCAAGGAAGAGCACTTGTGTATCCAAAATGACAATCATGATAGAATTTGTCAAAGGATATGTTTGAATGGTTGCGTGCTTCCTTGTCTTCATCCACCATTGTGTAGCGACTTGGTGATATAGAAATTGCTCAAGATGTGAGTGAGTTGCAATCTCATAGATTTCGATTCATCCAAGTACCTACATGGGTTAGATAGCATGCAAGGTGCAAATATATCCAAGACATAAGATAGTCAACATAAGAGAAATATCAAGGATTAGTCATAGGCTCATGCCTTGCATGTATTAAATGGAGTTCCTACTCCAAGTTTGAAGCATCAATGATGTTCAATTCACCTCTTAACCTGCAAAACACTTTCTCATCAAGTGGTTTGGTAAATATATCCGCCAATTTATTATCGATGCGAACATGCTTAAGATTAATGTCCCCTTTGGCAACATGATCTCGAATGAAATGATGAAGAACTTCAATATGCTTAGTTCGAGAATGTTGCACGGGATTGTGAGAAATTTTAATAGCACTTTCATTGTCACATAGCAATGGAACATGTTTCACATATATTCCATAATCTTTAAGAGTTTGGGTCATCCAAAGTAATTGAGCACAACATGATCCAGCGGCAATGTATTCCACTTCGGTGGTGGATAAGGATATCGAGTTTTGTTTCTTGGAGGACCAAGATACAAGAGATCTACCAAGAAATTGACAAGTACCCAAAGTGGACTTTCTATCAACCTTGTCACCGGCATAGTCCGAATCGGAGTAGCCAACAAGATCAAAGGAAGCCCTCTTTGGATACCAAATGCCAAAATTTGGTGTATGGATTAAGTATCTCACTATCCTTTTCATGGCCTTAAGATGACATTCTTTAGGAGTGGCTTGATAACGTGCACACATGCACACACTTAGCATAATATCTGGACGTGAAGCACATAGATATAACATTGAACCAATCATAGAGCGATAAACCTTTTGATCAACCGGTTCACCATCTTTGGTTAAATCAAGATGTCCACTAGTAGGAATGGGTGTAGTCGTACCTTTGCATTCTTACATATTGGACTTCTTGAATAAGTTCTTGGTGTACTTCATTTGAGATACAAAGGTGCCTTCCTTAGTTTGCTTGATTTGCAAACCGAGAAAGAATTTGAGTTCACTCATCATCGACATCTCAAACTTCTCCTACATTAGCTTTCCAAACTTTTCACTAAAATGAGGGTTAGTTGATCCAAATATAATATCATCGACATAAATTTGGCACACAAATAGTTCTCCATTAACCCTTTTAGTAAAAAGAGTAGAATCTATTTTTCCAATTTCAAAGCCTTTTTCAATAAGGAACTTGGTCAAGCATTTATACCATGCTCTAGGAGCTTGTTTAAGACCATAAAGAGCTTTGTGAAGTTGTGTAAACATGATTAGGTTTCTTAGGATTGACAAATCCGGGAGGTTGCTTAACACAAACTTCCTCCTCAATTTCACCATTTAGAAAAGCACTTTTAATGTCCATTTGGTACAAGGTGATATCATGATGATTAGCATAGGCAAGTAAGATGCGAATGGACTCAAGTCTAGCAACGGGGGCATATGTCTCACCATAGTCCATACCTTCGACTTGAGTGTAGCCTTGGGCGACTAGGCGTGCTTTGTTGTGGACGACTTGACCATCTTCATCTTGCTTGTTGCGAAACACCCATTTGGTACCAATGATGTTGTGGTTGTTGTCAGGCTTTTCAACCAATGTCCACACTTGATTTCTCTCAAAGTTGTGTAGCTCTTCATGCATAGCGTTTATCCAATCCGGATCTTCCAATGCTTCTTCAACCTTCATAGGTTCACTGCGAGAGATGAATGAATAGTTTTCACAAAAGTTAGCTAAGCGAGTTTTTGAGAGAGTGATTCTCCCGGTTTGGATATCATTGTAGATTTGCTCAACGGGATGATCTTTAGCAATTCTTGCTCGAACTCGTGAAAGCTTTTGCTTGGATCTTGGTTGAACATCTTCTTCATCTTGTTCTTCTTCTTAGCCTTCTTCGTTGTTGACATTGTCGTTCTCTTGTCGTGGTGGAGAAGGAGGTTGTTGGCGTTCATCTTGATGCACTTCCTCGTTTTCTTCATCTTGATGTGTCCCACTTGTGGATGCTTCCGTATCAACTCTTGGTTCACCTTGTCGTGAGGTAGAAGCTTCCACTTGGACTGACGAAGTACTCTCCTTTACCTCCGTTGGACGAATCTTGCCAATAGACAAGTCTTGAATTGCTTCCGAAGGGTCTTTGTCTCCTACATCAATTGGCAATTGCTCTACTTGCGAGCCGTTAGATTCATCAAACTTCACATCTACCATCTCTTCAACCTTTCGGGTGAAATTGTTGTAGACATGCTAAGTGTGAGAGTTTGGGCCATAACCAAGTAGGAAACCTTCATGAGATTTGGGAGCAAATTTAGAACGACGATGCTTATCAAGAATGTAGCCCTTTGAGCCAAATACTCGAAAGTATCCAACTTGGGGTTTGTTACCGGTGAGGAGCCCGTATGCCGTCTTGCCGAGTAGCTTGTGAAGATACAAGCAATTTGTAGCATGGCAAGCTGTCTCAACCGCTTCTGCCCAAAAGTGTTTTGGCGTCTTGTACTCATCAAGCATCATTCTTGCCATCTCCATAAGTGTCCCGTTCTTCCTCTCAATGACTCCATTTTGTTGAGGTGTGTACGTAGACGAGAACTCATGTGAAATCCCTTCTTCGTCAAGAAAGGTATCCACATTTGCATTCTTGAACTCCATTTCGTTGTCGCTTCGAACCTTCTTGATCTTCACGTCAAATTGATTTTGGGCCTTCCTAGCGAAGTTTTTGAAGATCTTTTGGACCTACGATTTGTCATCAAGAAAGAACACCCACGTAAATCTTGAAAAATCATCAACTATGACTAGTCCAAATGAGTTACCACCGAGACTCTTGTAGGCATTTGGACCAAAGAGATCCATGTGAAGTAGCTCGAGTGGTCTTCTCATGGTCATGATGTTCTTCGCGCGATGAATTCCTCCAACTTGTTTCCCTGCCTGACAAGCACTACAAAGCTATCCTTGTCAAATATAACATCTTTTACTCCAAGGATATGATCACCTTTAATAAGCTTGTCAAGGTTTCGCATACCAACATGACCTAATCGTCTATGCCATAACCAACCTTTAGAGGATTTAGCAATTAAGCAAGTTCTAGGTTGAGCCTTTTTAGTGAAATCAACAATGTAAAGATCACCTCTACGTATTCCGGTAAAGACCATTTTACGATTGTCTCTACGAAACACTTGGCAATCTACTTCAGTGAATAAAACATTGAAACCGAAATCAGCAAGTCTAGATACTGAAAGTAAATTGTACCCAAGAGATTCAACGAGCATGACATTTTGTATGGAGCTATCATGTGAGATGGCCACCTTACCGAGGCCAACCACCTTACCCTTTGAGTTATCACCAAAGGTGACATATTTTCAAGGGCCATCGTTTTCAGCAAGCTCACGGAACATATCTTTATCTCCGGTCATATGATCAGTACATCCACTATCAAGAACCCATTCCTTTCCTCCAGCCATGTAGCCGTGAAGATTTGCCATAAGACCAAAGTGTCTCATTGCATCATTAAGATCATAGTCACTGTCATCATCATCCTCATCAGAGTATCCATGTTCAACATCATCTTGTGATTGATCAATTCGTAGAGAGGGTAATTCATTAGATAAATGATCATTTCTATAGTTATCTTTATGAATTCTAATAGCTCTGGAAATGATATTGCTAATAATTCCAACATCTCCTTTGGCACTCGTAAGATTAGTAAGCTCAAATAAGCAGTCACCAAATTTGGGATCATTGGAACTCATCTTAATCAAGGCAATAGACTTATGGAGGATTTCATCTAGATCTTTCAAGGAATAATTTGCAAAGAGTTCCTCAAGAAATCTCCATATAGTGTAGGCACAATCAAGAGTAGGCAAACATTCAATCAAGTTTCTAGGCAAGCCTCTAGTGATAAGACTAACAGTTCTAAGGTTGCGGATCATGTCAATAGACTCATCTAGGGTAGGATGCAAAGGATCAACATGAGGTGCACAAGGGCTAGTAATGTACTTGTTTAAATGATATTCATTGAAAATCTCAAGCATTTCATTTTTCCACTCATGAAAATATTCTCCATCAAGAATAGGCACTCTAGGTCTAAGACTCCCCAAAGTAGACACATCCATCTTCCTCCAATGGTGATTAAACCAAGGCAATGGAGACCAAAGCTCTGATACCAATTGAAAGGACTGAGAAGAGGTGTCTAGAGGGGGGGGGGTGATTAGACACTAACTACCAAAAGTTGCAGTTTTTAAAATCTTTAGGTTGAAGTGGATTTTTGGCACAAGTTTAACAAACACAATACATATCAAGCAAGCATGCAAAGAGTATATGAGCAGCGGAAAGTAAAGCATGCAACTTGCAAGAATGTAAAGGGAAGGGTTTGGAGGATTCAAACGCAATTGGAGACACGGATGTTTTTGTCATGGTTCCGATAGGTGGTGCTATCGTACATCCACGTTGATGGAGAGTTCAACCCACGAAGGGTAATGGTTGCGTGAGTCCACGGAGGGCTCCACCCACGAAGGGTCCATGAAGAAGCAACCTTGTCTATCCCACCATGGCCGTCGCCCACGAAGGACTTGCCTCACTAGCGGTAGATCTTCACGAAGTAGGCGATCTCCTTGCCCTTACAAACTCCTTGGTTCAACTCCACAATCTTGTCGGAGGCTCCCAAGTGACACCTAGCCAATCTAGGAGACACCACTCTCCAAGAAGTAACAAATGGTGTGTTGATGATGAACTCCTTGCTCTTGTGCTTCAAATGATAGTCTCCCCAACACTCAACTCTATCTCAAAGGATTTGGATTTGGTGGAAAGAAGATTTGAGTGGAAAGAAACTTGGGGAAGGCTAGAGATCAAGATTCATATGGTAAGAATGGAATATCTTGGCCTCAACACAAGGGTAGGTAGTTCTCTCTTAGAAAAAGTAAGTTGGAAGTGTAGGTTTGTTCTGATGGCTCTCTCCATGAATGAAGAGGTGGTGGAGGGGTATTTATAGCCTCCACACAAAATCTAACCGTTACACATAACTTCCCAAACTCGGTGGGACCGAATGGTTAAACTCGGTCGGACCGATTCAGCAAAACTAGTGACCGTTAGGGTTTTCGGTGGGACCGACATGCAACTTGGTATGACCGATATGATTAGGGTTAGGGCATAACGTAATCTCGGTGATACCGATTACACAAACTCGGTGAGACCTATTTTGGTAATAAGCTAACCAGAGAGTTGGTTAGGTAAACTCGGTGGGACCGATCGCTCATTTCGGTGAGACCGAAATGTTACAAAAGGGAAACAGAGAGTTTACATTGCAATCTCGGTGGGACCGATCGCAAGTTTTGGTGAGACCAAAAGTATTGCAATAGGCAACAGAGAGTTTGCAATCCCATCTCGGTGAGACCGAGATCTCTATCGGTGAGACCGATTTGCCTAGAGTTTGTGGCAATGGCTTTGACATTTGAAACTCGGTTGCGCCGGATAGGAAGAATCGGTGGGGCCGAGTTTGTCTTTTGGTTTAGGTCATATGTGGATGTGAGAAAGTAGTTGAGGGTTTTGGAGCATATCACTAAGCATTTTGAGCAAGAACCTCATTAAGCAACACCTCATCACTCCTTGATAGTATTGGCTTTTCCTATAGACTCAATGTGATCTTGGATCACTAAAATAGAAAATGTAGAGTCTTGAGCTTTGAGCTTGAGCCAATCCTTTGTCCTTAGCATCTTGAAGGGGTTTCACATCCTCTAGTCCATGCCACTTCACTTTTGAACTTATCTGAAACATACTAGATAAAAATGTTAGTCCAACAAGATATATGTTGACATTAATTACCAAAACCACCTAGGGAGCACTTGTGCTTTCAATAGGTTTTGAGGTAAGCGACGCAAAAAGAGAAAATCCCAATATAGACAGTAGCCCCTGAGACACTATCCGGTGCTTCGGAAAGAAAAAGGCGGACAGAGGGTCTATCCTTTATGACAGGAAACTAACTAAATTTGTCTGGAATGGATATGCAGGCGTCGCTGCTGGCCGCGGCCTCACATGTTGCCGAAGTCTCCGAACTAAAGCGGGGACTGGAGTAGGCCGAGGAGGAGGTCGGCTAGGTGAAGCGGCAGCTCCAGGAGAATAAAGGTATGTAATAATCCATGAAATATTCGAAAAGAGTAAGATTGTATATATTGACCGAAGTGTCATGATACGTATAGGAGCAACGACCGAGGTCGAGGCTCTGAAGGAGGCCCTGGCCGAAGCCGAGGGGAAGGCTGTCAAGGAGCAGGCTGCCCGTAAGAAGCTCAAGGCCCGGGTCAACGAGGTTCAACAAGAGCTCCAGGACACGGTAAGGAAGTGCGAGACCTTGGGACACGACGTGTCGGTTCGAGAGACCGAACTCGCCAAGGCTTGTCTGAGCACGGAGACGACTCAGAATGAGGCCCAGAGCGCCCTCCAAGAGATCTAGGAGGCTAGGAAGATTGCGGCGGGTAAGGCATTTAGTATGCAAGGCAAATATATGCGGAATAAGTATCTCTTACTAACCCGGATTCATAGTTCTCCAGGAGCCTTCACAGACCTACCGCGCAGTGTGTCCGATGCCGCGGAGTTCTTTCGAGCCGAGGAAGGGAGCTCCACGGAGAAATTGTTCTGGTCGCAGTATCTTGCACCAGAGCATCTCGTGCCCTTCACCGATCAGCTGAAACAGCTGGTGGAGCTGCATAGGGTGGTCGAACTAGCCATGAAGGATCTGATAATCCGGCTATGGCCAGCGGAAGCTATGCCCGACAGCTACTTCGGACTCGTGAGGCGGTTGGTGAACGCTTATACTTGGCTGGACGTCGTCAAGCGATCGGCCTGTATTGAAGGTGCGCGCATGGCCTTCGCCTGTTGCAAGATGTGGTGGGCGAAGATGAATGCCGTCGAGCTAGCCAGGGGGCCGCCAGAGGGCAAGGAGCACCGCACACCCGAGCGCTATTTTGTGGATGTCCTAGAGGGGTCTCGTATTGTGGCAACGCAGTGTGGGCAGGGCATTATTTTTGAATGAATACACCCATGTTGTCTTTGCTTTGTAAAACAAAGTCGGTTTGTAATATAATGATTGTTATGTTTTTAATTTTACCTCCGGTGCGGCCGTGTTGTATGAAATCTGAGGGTTGGCTAGTCGTCGTCTTCTACCCCCACGTAGGTAGTACGGAGGTGTTCGGGATGGAATCTAAACAATCTTGATCCAATTATATGGTCCTTGAAGGAGTTGTTTAGCGCAACGAACCAGGCAATCAGACTATTCATCTTGAACGCCCTCACTTAGCCATAGGAGTTCGACAATAAAAACATAGACGCAACCCCTAGTTTCTGAAGTAGAGTGCTATCAGCGTCTGATCGGGAAGTACCGATCCTTCGCATAACGCGGAAGAAATCTCCAACGATTTGCAACCTCTGAACAGCTGACTGGCTCTCGCCACATCATGACAGTCAGTTTTCGGCTTTCTCTACTGAGGTGCTCCTTTGGATAAACCAGGGCACAATCACAGTAGTTCTCCCTTTACTACCTTAACCGATATAGTGGAATATAAGGTATCAAGCACAGGAGCCAGGCAACCCAACTATTGACCAAAGACATGATTTGGAGCCAATGCATATAATGCTAAATTCGGGGTGCCGAACTATACTATAAAAACTGTTCGGACTTTGTTGCCATATTGTGGGATGCTAGGGAGCCCCTGGCAAATATGAAACATACAAAAGTGTACGGTGCTAGAAGATAAGTTATCAATGGGAAAAGGAAAACAGAAAGAGAGCAGAGGTAATATCTGGGGCCCTTAAACTTGGGCCATGAACTACTTCCATTATAATTGGGTTAATGCGTCAAAGCGCATTAATACAAATAGTGCGATAACCAACCGACTATTTAACATGCCATGAACAAAGGCGAGCTGTGTGTGGGTCCTGACAACAGGTAGAGTGGTCGTTAAATTGACCTCTAGAGCTTCCCCTATACGTCTGTGCTTCTTGCCATCCTGGTATTTTTATCCTTTGACAGGATTGATAGTCGGGCCGTCCAAGAAGGCCTATGTAAAAGAAACCTGGAAAGGGAAAAAGGAAATAGTGAAAGTATATGTGTGTCCGGGATCGGTCGAGCCGAACTGTGGATCACAAGCTAACTGTGCCTCCATCTATGCCCATGGGATTTCTAGTGCATAATTATGCACGCATGGTACGAATGCCACTACCTGATCGGGGCTGGGACGGAAGCCAAATTGCTAATTGAGCTCTTGATGAGCCGAGTTGTCCTGTTGCAGCGTAGTCCAGACCCTCTTTATGATGTCCAGGGGCTCGGCAGCCGGATTACGGTTCTTCTTGAGAAGGCCGCTCTGTACTTCTGCTGCCAGGGCGGCGTTGTGCTCCTCTGTACGGAGGGAGCGTTCCGTGTTTCCGTCGACCGTTATGACGCCGCGTGGACCAGGCATCTTGAGCTTAAGATAAGCATAGTGCGGCACCGTGTTGAACCGGGCAAATGCGGTTTGTCCGAGCAGTGCATGATAACCACTACGGAATAGGACGATGTCGAAGATTAACTCTTCGCTTCGGAAGTTGTCGGGGAATCCGAAGACAACCTCTAGTGTGATTGAGCCCTTACAGCGGGCCTCTACACCTGGCATGACTCCTTTGAAGGTAGTCTTTGTTGGCTTGATCCTTGATGGATTAATGCTCATTTTGCGCACTGTGTCTTGATAGAGCAGATTGAGGCTGGTAACACCGTCCATGAGGACTCGCGTTAGGTGGAATCCATTAATGATTGGGTCCAGGACTAGTGCGGCCGATCCGCCATGTCGGATACTAGTCAGATGATCCCGATGATCAAAAGTGATCGGGCATGATGACTATGGGTTGAATTTTGGGGCGACTGGCTCTATCGCATAAACGTCCCTTAGTGCGTGCTTGCGCTCCCTTTTGGGGATGCGTGTAGCATATATCATGTTCACCATTTTGACTTTAGGAGGGGAACTTCTTCTGCCCCCCTGGGTTCGGTTGCTGGGGCTCTTCATCATCGTCCTTACTTTGCGATCCATTTTCCTTGTTCTTGGCATTTAACTTGCCGACCTGTTTGAAGACCCAACAATCCCTGTTGGTATGATTGGCTGGTTTGTCTGGGGTGCCATGTATCTGGCACAGACGATCGAGTATGTGGTCCAACCTGGATGGTCCCTGACTATTCCTTTTATACGCCTTTTTCCGCTGACCGTAATTGGAGCCGTTGAATCCGGCATTAACTGTAGTGTCATCGGTATTATCACCATTGCTTCGGCGCTTGTATCTGTTACGTCGGAGCTTGCCGTTGCTTCTTTTGACCTTGGAGGGCCCCGCCTTGCTGGCTATGTTTTTGCTACGAGCCAGCCAACTGTCCTCACCCGCGCAAAAGCGGGTCATGAGTGCCGTGAAGGCTGCCATAGATTTGGGATTTTCTTGGCCGAGATGGCGGGCGAGCTATTCGTCACGGATGCTATGTTTAAAGGCCGCTAGGTCTTCGGCATCTGGACAGTCAACGATCTGGTTCTTTTTAGTTAGGAATCTAGTCCAGAATTTCCTGGCTGACTCTCCAGGTTGTTGGACCATGTGACTTAAGTCATCGGCGTCTGGTGGCCGGACGTATGTACCTTGGAAGTTGTCAAGAAAAGCTTCTTCCAAGTCCTCCCAGCTGCCAGTAGAATTTTCAGGCAGGCTGTTTAACCAGTGTCGAGCTGGCCCTTTGAGTTTTAGTGAGAGGTATTTGATGGCATGAAGATCATCCCCGCGGGCCATGTGTATGTGGAGAATGAAATCCTCGATCCATACCGCGGGATCGGTTGTTCCGTCGTATGATTCAATATTCACGGGTTTGAACCCTTCGGGGAATTCGTGATCCATTACTTCATCAGTGAAGCAAAGAGGGTGTGAAGCGCCTCTATATCCGGCCGCATCGCGGCGTAGCTCCGATGGAGTCTGTCTGCGGTTGTCGGCTCGGGTGTGACTAGGTTTGTCACGTCCGAATAGGTAGCCATCATCACGTGTTGAGGAACGTCCTCGCGATCCATAGATTGATCGGGTATATCCTGCTCTACTATCCAGGGTTTGTCTGAGGTCGTATGCATGACCCCGGACCGTTTTGTCTCTGTTTTTTCGTGGCAGCAGGGCGGACTGCTGTTCGGCTTGAGTTACCGCTCTATCTCGACCACGAGGTGGTTGGTCCGTCGCACTGTCCCAACCGTGTAGTATTCGGCCGACCGCATTACACGAGGGAGGTATGGGCTCCGGCGCCTCTTCATCGAACTGAGGTAGCATCCTTTGCTTTGGGTAACTCTTGGTCGGGCGTCTAAGGCCGTATTCTTCGGCTGCCAGGACATCAGACCATCTGTCGACGAGCAGATCTTGGTCAGCTTGAAGCTGCTGCTTTTTCTTTTTCAGACTCCTTGTAGTGGCTATTAGCTGGCGCTTGAAGCGCTCCTGCTCGAGAGGTTCCTCAGGCACGATGAAATCTTCGTTGCCGAGGCTTTCCTCGTCCTCAGAGAGCGGACGATAACTACCGTCCTCCGAGTCGTTAGGCCTGGCCTGTTCGTCAGGGCTAGCTTGCCCGTTTTCTTGCTCCTCCTGTTCAGATATTACCTCGGCAAGGTCTTCATTGTTTTCGGCATCGTCCGGCGTATTATTTTCACAGGTGTCAGCATTGCTGTCTTTTGAACGACGTGACTTAGAGCGGCACCGAGGACGCCGGCGTTTTTGTTGTGTCTCAGGAGGTTTATTCTCGACTGGATTTTCTTTGTCATCGTCGTTGGTTATTTTGGGTGTATCCACCATGTACACATCGTATGAAGAAGTGGGCGTCCAGCGTCCCGTATATGGCGGGTTCTGGTCTTGCTCCTCATCAGCATCGTCGTCCATACCGTCGATGTCTTCGGAGTCGTAATCAAGCATGTCGGTTAAATCCTCGATTGTGGCTATGAAGTGGGTGGCAGGTGGGAAGCAAGATTCTCCTTTATCAGCCCCTAGTTTGAACCGAACATAGTTCGGCTGTGAGTCCCCCGCCAAGGACATGCTCTTTAATGAGTTTAGCACATCACCCAAGGGCGAGTGTTGGAAGATGTCCGTGGCGCCGAACTCGAAGATCGATAAACGATCAAGTTCGGCATCCGTGGGCTCACATGGTTTGGAACTTACGCCCAGAAATGAGTCCGGAGTTCCGGTGACACAAATATTGTGTGAGGTTACGTCCATGTGCGGCTCCAACAACGGGGAATCTGTAGCCTCCGTGGTGGGGTTGAGCCTCCAATCCTTGGACGATGCTGTATGCTCTGGATCTAAGGCCGGAGCCGTTACAGGAGCTATCTCCTGGATACGGTTTGACGACAGAGTTAAGTCATGTTCATCAAGGTGACCAGGAGTGGCTGCCGCGGTCTCGAATCCGGCTAAGATCAAATCTCCATGGACGTCCGCGACATAGTTCAAGCTCCCAAATCTGACCTAATGGCCAGGGGCGTAGCTATCGATCTGCTCCAGGTGGCCAAAGGAGTTGGCCCATAGTGCGAAGCCGCCGAATACGAAGATCTGTCCGGGGAGAAAGGTTTCTCCTTGGACAGCGTCATTGTTGATGATTGAAGGGGCCATCGAAACCTTTTGGGGATGGCACAGTGGAACTCTCAATGAAAGCACCAATGTCGGTGTCAAAACCGGCGGATCTCGGTTAGGGGGTCCCGAACTGTGCGTCTAAGGTCGATGGTAACAGGAGTCAGGGGACACGATGTTTACCCAGGTTCGGGCCCTCTTTATGGAGGTAATACCCTACTTATTGCTTGATTGATCTTGATGAATATGAGTATTACAAGAGTTGATCTACCATTAGATTATAGTGGCTAAACCCTAGAAGTCTAGCCTGTATGACTATGGTAATGAGTCTATCTCCCTCTGGACTAAGTCCTCCGGTTTATGTAGACACCGGGAGGATCTAGGGTTACACAAGGTCGGTTACAAAGAAAGGAATCTACATATTTGGTCGCCAAGCTTGCCTTCCACGCCAAGGAGAGTCCCATCCGGACACGGGTGCAGTCTTCGGTCTTCGTATCTTCACAGCCCATCAGTCCGGCCCATGGCTAACAGGCCGTACACCCGAGGACCCCTTAGTCCAGGACTCCCTCAGAGGCTCACCCTCTAATGTGTCATTGTGTGTGTAAATTGTAATGACTTTTTTTACTAATAGGGGTGAAAAGGTCGCTTAGTGACTTTTTTTTACTAAACCAACGACTTTTTATGTCCTGGGAGAAGGTGAATGCAGTGCACAGGGCACATGCATATGATGAGCCACCTCGTCCTCTACGTGTGGCAGTGTGACAATCCGACTACCTCATCTTTGTCCCGTTCCTACCCGTCATCGTGGAGGCCCAAAACGGAATGTTCAAGAGGGGGATAGGGGCCAATTCGTCATGGTGAATGTCACTGTGTGCATGTCGAATGTGTGCCATCTAATGTGCTACCACTTCGTTGCCAAGTCCGCATGTTTTACATTGTAATAGAGCCAGATGGCGTGGCGGCTCTCCACCAGCAATGCCTGCCCGGCATAGCTATGCTTGAAGATTTTGTCAGGGTGGACGATCGAGGCATGGGAGGCATGGTACTAATCCCACACATCCTTAACAGAGATGTGAGGGGAAACATGTGGTGTCCGATATGAGTTGCATGGGCGAGCCCTCTCCCGCTCATACGGGATATGTACGTTCCCGTGTTGGATATCCTTAAAAGTGGAGTGTGTTATGAGATTCCAACCCACACATTCATCAAGGGCAGGATCCTCCTGCGCGGCCTCTAGCGCATAATGTTGATCCTCCTCCTCTCTGCTTGCTCCTCTTCCATCACCTGCTCCTCCAAGAGCGACACCCATTCTGGCCACATGGGAAGCGGCATGACGACATGAATGATGAAAGGGGCTATAGGCAACTGTGTTGTCAGTGGAGGTTGTGAGCTATTCAACCATGGCAATGACCTTTTTACAGTCGCGAATGGTGGGTGACGGAAAAACATGGCGGGCGTTGGAAAAATGTGCCGGGAGTGGCCGCGAGCAGTTGACACACGTTGTCATGACCGTCTGCGGCGCCATTGGTAGGGACAAAAAATGGGCCGCGCGAAAGGCTGAGGAGAGCGCTCACATGCGGTTGGTTGATGGATGGAGCACACTCCAAACACCTAGTGTCAAAATATGAAGACTTGCGGGTTTGATATGAAACGCCCTCCATAAATTATGACTATCTGAGGTTGGATGACGACTCTCTTAGAGCGTTATTTTTGCTCAAAATCGTCATATTAATGATTATAATGACGATTGAGCCAATACGATGACTCGGAGTTGCTGTAATATATACCACAAGATGGGTGTCGGTCAAGGGTAGTAGAACTTTCGCTAAGAATTAATTTGGAGAGCCAACATGCAACATGTCTGGGTCGTAAAGGCTTTGCTCAGATTTCTCTGCTTTGACTCTTAGCCATCTGATCATCATCAACAGAACAATATATATCATCTAGTATAGGTGGTTCTCGTGGAAGGGAGGATCCTCGCAGCAACCCCCAGGGTCTTGCGGTGAGGCGCAAGTGCCGACGTAGTTGCAGACAGCGGTGGCGGCGGAGTGGCGCCGTCGTCGCTGCAGCCTGGGCAGTACTTCGACCTCGCGCCTGATGCCCAGGGCGCCGGAGGTCGTTGCCCCTCGCGGTTTCCGTCCAGAGAAACTGCATGCATGCACACGTCGATTGATCAATCCGGCCAAGCATACACAGAAAGAAATGGTTGGTTGTTCGAGGGAAACGAATACCTTGGACCGCGGCCGAGCACGCCAAGGAACAGAGTAGGAGAGCCAGCAGGAGGGTGACGCCGCTGCCGCGTGCCCGCAAAGAAGAAGAAGAAGAAGAAGAAGAAGAAGAAGAAGAACGCTCCATGCTACTTAGGGAAGCTTCTCTGTCGGCTATTCTCGATGTCTTTGCGCGTGCTTGCTTTATAGGGAAGGAACTATTCGCGCAGAGAAGGTCGTCTGGCGACGTTGTCTTGGATTAGTTCGTGACTCCACGGAATTATAATGGTCAGAGTCGTCCTTGGTCAACATGGTGTGCTGTAGTGATAGGCGCTCGTGTATATACTGTGTACAGTGTGCCATGTGCCCATGTGTGTGTACTGTTGTCTGTAATGGCCTGAGCGTGATGTGTGAATGCTGCGTACTTCTCCAAATAAATGTTGTCTCCTGTCACAACTGTGAGGAAGGGACGGCCCACCTACGACTACCAGCGATGGAGAAAAAAAATACGCGAGCGCTGTGTTAGAAAAACTTTAGCAGAGTCGTTATTTGATTGTCATATAATAACTGCTTTTTTTCTCGAAAAAAATTAATCCCTATTAAAATGATTGTGGGGATATTTGGAGCACACTCCAACCCAAAAACAGTTTGGCACAAGCGAATCCCCCCCTCACGCTGCTCTTCCATCCCACCCTTCTGCCTTCTCTTCCTCGTTGTAGCACCGTTTTTGAATGCTTCCGTCTATCCCTGGTCCCTATCGACCACGTGATGGGCGCTGCCTCCCCCCTTGGCCTAGTCAATTTGTTTGGAGTTGGATCCACCAGAGCAGTTCTATGAGAGGTGTTTTAAGCAAGGAGATCGAAAATCACAGCAAAATGAGCTTGGACTCGGGTTTGAATTGGTTAGTGATGTTTGTGGGAGGAAGGAGTGTGTGGTAGCTGGAATACGTGAAGGGGAGCCACCATGGGCCCACGAGGCAGGGGGCGCGCCCTGGACCCTCGTGGCTAGATGCTTGCTCCCCCTGCTGTGTTCTCAGTGCCAAATATTCTTATATATTTCAGAAAAAATCATATTTAATTTTCAGGGCATTTGGAGAATTTTTATTTTCGGGATATTTTTTTATTGCACGAATAATTCAAAAAACTGACCGAATATACTATTTTTGCTTTATTTAATCTAAATAACAGAAAGTAAAATGAGGGTACAGAAGATTGTGGTTTCTAACTTCATCCATCTCATGCTCATAAAAAGGAATCCACTAATAAGGTTGATCAAGTCTTGTTAACAAACTCACACCGAATTGCATGAAACCAGAGAAATTTCGAATAACACTATGTTACCTCGACGGGGATATGCATGTCCACAATAATAAGAATATCATATTTCTTCTTAGCAGTAGGAAGAGGAAATTTAAAACCTCCAATAATAATCGATGGAATTTTTCCAATAAAATTGATACTGTGAACTTAAGGTTGTTTCCTTGGAAAGTGTACTGTATGCTCATTGCCATTAACATGAAAAGTGACATTGCCTTTGGTGCAATCAATAAACAGCCCCTGCAGTATACAAAAAGGGTTTTCCAAGAATAATAGACATACTATCGTCCTCGGAAATATCAAGAATAACAAAGTTCGTTAAAATAATAACGTTTGCAACCACAACATGCACATCCTCACAAATACCGACAGGTATAGCAGTTAATTTATCAACCATTTGCAAAGATATTTCAGTAGGTGTCAACGCATTCAAATCAAGTCTACGATATAAAGAGAGAGGCATAATACTAACACCGGCTCCAAGATCACATAAAGCAGTTCTAACATAATTTCTTTTAATGGAGCATGGTATAGTTGGTACTCTTGGATCTCCTAGTTTCTTTGGTATTCCACCCTTAAAAGTATAATTATCAAGCATGGTGGAAATTTCAGCTTCCGGTATCTTTCTTTTATTTGTAACAATTTCTTTCATATATTTAGCATAAGGATTCATTTTAAGCATATCAGTCAAACACATACGCAAAAGATAGGTCTAATCATTTCAGCAAAGCGCTCAAAATCCTCATCATCCTTTTCTTGGATAGTTTAGGAGGAAAGGGCATGGGTTTCTGAACCCATGGTTCTCTTTCTTTACCGTGCTTCCTAGCAACAAAGTCTCTCTTATCATAACGTTGATTCTTTGATTGTGTGTTATCAAGATCAATAGCAGGTTCAATTTCTACATCGTTAACATTGCTTGGTTGAGCATCTATATGAACATCATCATTAACATTATCACCAGGTTCATGTTCATTACCAGATTGTGTTTCAGCATCAGAAATAGAAATATCATTGGGATTCTTAGGTGTGTCTACAACAGGTTCACTAGAAGCATGCAAAGTCCTATCATTTTTCTTTTTCTTCCTCTTAGAAGGACTAGGTGCATCTATATTATTTCTCTGAGAATATTGCTCAATTCTCTTAAGATGACTCTCAGGATACAAAGATTCCTGAGTTATTTTACCTCCTCTAGTCATAACTCTAATAGCATTATCATTTTTCTTACTATTTAATTCACTTAGCAAATCATTCTGAGCTTTAAGTACTTGTTCTACTTGAGTGGTAACCATAGAAGCATATTTACTAATAAGTTTAAGTTCACCTTTAATATTAGCCATATAATCACCCAAGTGTCAAGCATATCAGCATTGCGTTTTAATTCTCTACCAAAATAAGCATTAAAGTTTTCTTGTTTAACCATAAAGTCATTAAACTCATCCAAGCATGGGTTAGCAAACTTAGTAAATGGAATTTCAGCTTTATCATATCTATAGAGAGAATTTACCTTTACTACCTGTGTCGGGTTATCAAGACCATGTATTTCTTCAATAGGAGGTAAATTCTTAACATCTTCAGCTTCAATACCTTTTTCCTTCATATATTTCTTTGCCTCTTGCATATCTTCAGGACTGAGAAATAGAATACCCCTCTTCTTCGGAGTTGGCTTAGGAGTTGTTTTAGGAATTAGATCAGGAAGTGTCTAATTATTTTCATTAGTTAACATATTATTCAATAAAATTCCATCTTTATTTGGTGTTCTTTCCCTGAAAACACAACCGACACAACTATCCAGGTGGTCTTTGGAAGCATCGATTAGTCCATTATAAAAGATATCAAGTATTTCATTTTTCTTAAGAGGATGATCAGGCAAAGCATTAAGTAATTGGAGAAGCCTCCCCCAAGCTTGTGGGAGACTCTCTTCTTCAATTTGCACAAAATTATATATTTCCCTTAAAGAGGCTTGTTTCTTATGAGCAGGAAAATATTTAGCAGAGAAGTAATAAATCATATCCTGGGGACTACACACATAACCAAGATCAAGAGAATTAAACCATATCTTAGCATCACCCTTTAATGAGAACGGAAATATTTTAAGGATATAGTAGTAGCGAGTTTTCTCATCATTAGTGAACAGGGTGGCTATATCATTTAATTTAGTAAGATGTGTCACAACAGTTTCAGATTCATAGCCATAGAAAGGATCAGATTCAACTAAAGTAATTATCTCAGGGTCGATAGAGAAATCATAATCCTTATCAGTAACAAAGATAGGTGAAGTAGCATAAGCAGGATCATATTTCATTCTAGCATTAAGAGTTTTTGTTTCAGCTTAGCTAATAATTTCTTAAGATCACTCCTATCATTGCAAGCAAGAAAAATCTCTAGCAGTTTCTTTATCCATAACATAGCCCTCAGGCACAACAGGTAATTCATATCTAGGGGGAGAGTCTTCATCATCACTTTCATCAATATTATCAGTTTCAATAATTTCATTCTCTCTAGCCTTAGCAAGTTGGTCATCAAGAAATTAACCAAGTGGTGCAATAGTATCAAGCATAGAAGTAGTTTCATCATAAGTATCATGCATAGCAGAAGTGGCATCATCAATAACATGCGACATATCAGAATTAATAGTAGAAGCAGGTTTAGGTGTCGCAAGCTTACTCAAAACAGAAGGTGAATCAAGTGCAGAGCTAGATGGCAGTTCCTTACCTCCCCTCGTAGTTGAGGGATAAATTTTTGTTTTAGCGTCTTTCATGTTCTTCATAGTGATAAGCAGATATAAATCCCAAGTGACTCAAAGAATAGAGCTATGCTCCCCGGCAACGGCGCCAGAAAATAGTCTTGATAACCCACAAGTATAGGGGATCGCAACAGTTTTCAAGGGTAGAGTATTCAACCCAAATTTATTGATTCGCCACAAGGGGAGCCAAAGAATATTCTGAAGTATTAGTAGCTGAGTTGTCAATTCAACCACACCTGGAAACTTAGTATCTACAGCAAAGTGTTTAGTGGCAAAGTAATATGATAGTAGTGGTAACAGTGGCAAAGGTAACAGTAGCAAAAGTAATATTTTTGGTGTTTTATAGTGATGATAATAATAGCAACGGAAAAGTAATAAGCAAAGGATAATATATGGAAAGCTCGTAGGCAATGGATCGGTGATAGGTAATTATGCCAGATGCGATCGATCATGTAACAGTCATAACCTAGGGTGACACAGAACTAGCTCCAATTCATCAATGTAATGTAGGCATGTATTCCGAATATAGTCATATGTGCTTATGAAAAAGAACTTGCATGACATCTTTTGTCCTACCCTCCCGTGGCAGCGGGGTCCTAACGAAAACTAAGGGATATTAAGGCCTCCTTTTAATAGAGTACCAGACCAAAGCATTAACACATAGTGAATACACGAACTCCTCAAACTACAGTCATCACCGGGAGTGGTCCCGATTATTGTCACTTCGTGGTTGCCGGATCATAACACATAGTAGGTGACTATAGACTTGCAAGATACTATCAAGAACTCACATATATTCATGAAAACATAATAGGTTCAGATCTGAAATCATCGCACTCGGGCCCTAGTGACAAGCATTAAGCATAGCAAAGTCATAGCAATATCAATCTCAGAACATAGTGGATACTAGGGATCAAACCCTAACAAAACCAACTCGATTACATGATAAATCTCATCCAACCCATCACCGTCCAGCAAGCCTACGATGGAATTACTCACACACGGCGGTGAGCATCATGAAATTGGTGATGGAGAAAGGTTGATGATGATGATGGCGACGGATTCCCCTCTCCGGAGCCCCGAACGGACTCCAGATCAGCCCTCCCGAGAGAGATTAGGGCTTGGCGGCGGCTCCGTATCGTAAAACGCGATGAATCCTTCTCTCTGGTTTTTTCTTCCCGAACACGAATATATAGAGTTGGAGTTGAGGTCGGTGGAGCGTCCGGGGGCCCACGAGGCAGGGGCAGGCGCGCCCCCCACCCTCGTGGACAGGTGGAGGCCCCGTGACGTGGATCTTCCTTCCAGTATTTTTTATATATTCCAAAATAATTCTCCATTGATTTTCAGGTCATTCCGAGAACTTTTATTTCTGCACAAAAATAACACCATGGCAATTCTACTGAAAACAACGTCAGTCCGGGTTAGTTCCATTCAAATCATGCAAGTTAGAGTCCAAAACAAGGGCAAAAGTGTTTGGAAAAGTAGATACGACGGAGACGTATCAATTAACAAGGTAGTCAAATAGAGGCATACTAGGGACACTCTGTATGTCTATGTATTCACACATGTACTAAGTTTCCTGTTAATACAATTCTAGCATGAATAATAAACATTTATCATGATATAAGGAAATATAAATAATAACTATATTATTGCCTCTAGGGCATATTTCCTTCAGTCTCCCACTTGCACTAGAGTCAATAATCTAGATTACGTAGTAATGAAACACCCATGGAGTCTTGGTGCTGATCATATTTTGCTCGTGAGAGAGGCTTAGTCAATGGGTCTGCAACATTCAGATCCGTATGTATCTTGCAAATCTCTATGTCTCCCTCCTTGACTTGATCGTGGATGGAATTGAAGCGTCTCTTGATGTGCTTAGTTCTTCTGTGAAATCTGGATTCCTTTGCCAAGGAAATTGCACCAGTATTGTCACAAAATATTTTCATAGGACCCGATGCACTAGGTATTACACCTAGATCGGATATGAACTCCGTCATCCAGACTCCTTCATTTGCTGCTTCCAAAGCAGCTGTGTACTCTGCTTCACACGTAGATCCCGCCACGACGCTCTGCTTGGAACGGCACCAACTCACAGCTCCACCATGCAATATAAATATGTATCCGGTTTGCGACTTAGAGTCATCCGGATCAATGTCAAAGCTTGCATCGAGGTAACCTTTTACGACGAGCTCTTTGTCACCTCCATAAACGAGAAACATATCCTTAGTCCTTTTCAGGTATTTCAGGATGTTCTTGACCGCTGTCCAGTGATCCACTCCTGGATTACTTTGGTACCTCCCTGCTAAACTAATAGCAAGGCACACATCAGGTCTGGTACACAACATTGCATACATGATAGAACCTATGGCTGAGGCATAGGGAATGACTTTCATTTTCTCTGTATCTTCTGTAGTGATCGGGCATTGAATCTGACTCAACTTCACACCTTGTAACACAGGCAAGAACCCTTTCTTTGACTGATCCATTTTGAACTTCTTCAAAACTTTATCAAGGTATGTGCTTTGTGAAAGTCCAATTAAAGGTCTTGATCTATCTCTATAGATCTTGATGCCTAATATATCAACAGCTTCATCGAGGTCTTTCATTGAAAAAAAATTCTTATTCAAGTATCCTTTTATGCCATTCAGAAATTCAGTATCATTTCCGATCAACAATATGTCATCCACATATAATATCAGAAATGCTACAGAGCTCCCTGATGTCTACTACACAACCTTCTTCTTGTAGACGTTGTTGGCCTCCAAGTGCCGAGGTTTGTAGGACAGTAGAAAATTTCCCTCAAGTGGACGACCTAAGGTTTATCAATCCGTGGTATGCATAGGTTGAAGATGGTCTCTCTCAAACAACCCTACAACCAAATAACAAAGAGTCTCTTGTGTCCCCAACACACCCAATACAATGGTAAATTGTATAGGTGCATTAGTTCGGCGAAGAGATGGTGATACAAGTGCAATATGGATGGTAGATATAGGTTCTTGAAATATGAAAATATAGAAACAGCAAGGTAACTAATGGTAAAAGTGAGTGTAAACGGTATTTCAATGCTAGGAAACAAGGCCTAGGGTTCATACTTTCACTAGTGCAAGTTCTCTCAACAATAATAACATAATTGGATCATATAACTATCCCTCAACATGCAACAAAGAGTCACTCCAAAGTCACTAATAGCAGAGAACAAACGAAGAGATTATTGTAGGGTACGAAACCACCTCAAAGTTATCCTTTCTGATCGATCTATTCAAGAGTCCGTAGTAAAATAACACGAAGCTATTCTTTCCGTTCGATCTATCCTAGAGTTCGTACTAGAATAACACCCTAAGACGCAAATCAACCAAAACCCTAATGTCACCTGTATACTCCAATGTCACCTCAAGTATCCGTGGGTAAGATTATACGATATGCATCACACAATCTCAGATTCATCTATTCAACCAACACAAAGAACTTCAAAGAGTGCCTCAAAGTTTCTACCGGAGAGTCAAGACGAAAACGTGTGCCAACCCCTATGCATAAGTTCATGAGGTCACGGAACTCGCAAGTTGATCACCAAAACATACATCAAGTGGATCACGTGATATCCCATTGTCACCACAGATAAGCACATGCAAGACATACATCAAGTGTTCTCAAATCCTTAAAGACTCAATCCGATAAAATAACTTAAAAGGGAAAACTCAATCCATTACAAGAGAGTAGAGGGGGAGAAGCATCATAAGATCCAAAGTTAATAGCAAAGCTTGCGATACATCAAGATCATGCCAAATCAAGAACACGAGAGAGAGAGAGAGATCACACACATAGCTACTGGTACATACCCTCAGCCCCGAGGGTGAACTACTCCCTCCTCGTCATGGAGAGCACCGGGATGATGAAGATGGCCACCGGAGAGGGATTCCCCCCCTCCGTCAGGGTACCGTAGCGGGTCTAGATTGGTTTTTGGTGGCTACGGAGGCTTGCGGCGGCGGAACTCCCAATCTAGGTTATTTTCTGGAAGTTTGGCATTATATGAGAGGTGTTGGCGTCGGGAACAAGTCAGGGGGTCCCTGAGGCGACCACGAGGTAGGGGGGCGCGCCCAGGGGGGTAGGGAGCGCCCCACCCTCATGGTGGCTTCGGGACTCCTCTGGTCCATCTCCGGTACTCTGTGGGCTTTTTCTGGCCCAAAAATAAGCTCCGTGAAATTTCAGGTCAACTGGACTCCGTTTGGTTTTCCTTTTCTAGGATACTCAAAAACAAGGAAAAAGCAGAAACTGGCATGGGCTCTAGGTTAATAGGTTAGTCCCAAAAACCATATAAAATAGCATATAAATGCATATAAAACATCCTAGATGGATAATATAATAGCATGGAACAATAAAAAATTATAGATACGTTGGAGACGTATCAAGCATCCCCAAGCTTAATTCCTGCTCGTCCTCGGGTAGGTAAATGATAAAAACAGAATTTTTGATGTGGAATGCTACCTAACGTAATTATCAATGTAATTTTCTTTATTGTGGCAAGAATATTAAGATCGATAAGATTCAAGACAAAAGTTTAATATTGACATAAAAATAATAATACTTCAAGCATACTAACGAAGCAATCATGTCTTCTCAAAATAACATGGCCAAAGCAAGTTATCCCGACAAAATCATATAGTCTGGCTATGCTCTATCTTCATCACACAAAATATTAAATCATGCACAACCCCGATGACAAGCCAAGCAATTGTTTCATACTTTTGATGTTCTCAAACTTTTTCAATCTTCACACAATATATGAGCGCGAGCCATGGATATAGCACTAGGTGGAATAGAATGGTGGTTGTGGAGAAGACAAAAAGGAGAAGATAGTCTCACATCAACTAGGTGTATCAACGGGCTATGGAGATGCCCATCAATAGATATCAATGAGAGTGAGTATGGATTGCCATGCAACGGATGCACTAGAGCTATAAGTGTATGAAAGCTCAACAAAAGAAACTAGTGGGTGTGCATCCAACTTGCTTGCTCATGAAGACCTAGGGCAATTTGAGGAAGCCCATCATTGGAATATACAAGCCAAGTTCTATAATGAAAGATTCCCACTAGTATATGAAAGTGACAACATAGGAGACTCTCTATCATGAAGATCATGGTGCTACTTTGAAGCACAAGTGTGGTAAAAGGATAGTAGCATTGTCCCTTCTCTCTTTTTCTCTCATTTGTTTTTGTTTTTTTGTTTTTTGGGGCCTTCTCTTTTTTTGGCCTCTTTTTTCACTTTTTTTGTCCGGAGTCTCATCCCGACTTGTGGCGGAATCATAGTCTCCATCATCCTTTCCTCACTGGGACAATGCTCTAATAATGATCATCACACTTTTATTTACTTACAACTCAAGAATTACAACTCTATACTTAGAACAAGATATGACTCTATATGAATGCCTCCGGCGGTGTACCGGGATATGCAATGAATCAAGAGTGACATGTATGAATGAATTATGAACGGTGGCTTTGCCACAGATACGATGCCAACTACATGATCATGCAAAGCAATATGACAATGATGGAGCGTGTCATAATAAACGGAACAGTGGAAAGTTGCATCGCAATATATCTCGGAATGGCTATGGAAATGCCATAATAGGTAGGTATGGTGGCTGTTTTGAGGAAGGTAATGGTGGGTGTATGATACCGGGGAAAGGTGCGCGGTATTAGAGGGGCTAGCAATGGTGGAAGGGTGAGAGTGCGTATAGTCCATGGACTCAACATTAGTCATAAAGAACTCACATACTTTTTGCAAAAATCTATTAGTTATCGAAACAAAGTACTACGTGCATGCTCCTAGGGGGATAGATTGGTAGAAAAAGACCATCGCTCGTCCCCGACCGCCACTCATAAGGAGGACAATCAATAAATAAATCATGCTCCGACTTCATCACATAACGGTTCACCATAGGTGCATGCTACGGGAATCACAAACTTTAACACAAGTATCTCTCAAATTCACAACTAATCAACTAGAATGACTCTAATATCGCCATCTTCATATCTCAAAACAATCATCAAGTATCAAACTTCTCATAGTATTCAATGCACTTTATATGAAAGTTTTTATTATACACATCTTGAATGCCTATCATATTAGGACTAATTTTATAGCCAAAGCAAATTACCATGCTGTTATAAAAGAATCTCAAAATAATATAAGTGAAGCATGAGAGTTCATCTATTTCTTCAAAATAAAACCACAACCGTGCTCTAAAAGATATAAGTGAAGCACTAGAGCAAGCGACAAACTACTCCGAAAGATATAAGTGAAGATCAATGAGTATTTGAATAATTATGTAACTATGTGAAGACTCTCTAACATTTAATAATTTCAGATCTTGGAATATTATTCAAACCGCAAGCAAAACTAAATAAAATAAAATGATGCTCCAAGCAAAACACATATCATGTGGTGAATAAAAATATAGCTCCAAGTAAAGTTACCGATGAACGAAGATGAATGAAGGAATGCCATCCGGGGTATCCCCAAGCTTAGGCTCTTGGTTGTCCTTGAATATTACCTTGGGGTGCCTTCGGCATCCGCAAGCTTAGGCTCTTGCCACTCCTTATTCCATAGTCCATCGAATCTTTACCCAAAACTTGAAAACTTCACAACACAAAACTTAACAGAAAACTCGTAAGCTCCGTTAGTATAAGAAAATAAATCACCACTTACGTACCGTTGTGAACTCATTCTAAATTCATATTGGTGTAATATCTACTGTATTCTAACTTCTCTATGGTTCATACCCTCCGATACTACTCATAGATTCATCAAAATAAGCAAACGACACATAGAAAATAGAATCTGTCAAAAACAGAACAGTCTGTAGTAATCTGTATAAAATGTATACTTCTGGAACTCAAACAATTATGAAATAAATTGGTGGACCTGAGGAATTTGTCTGTTAATCTTCTGCAAAAAGAATCAACCTAAGAGCACTCTCCAGTGAAAAATGGCAGCTAATTTCGTGAGCGCAAAAGTTTATGTTTTTTATAGCAAGATCGCAAAGACTTCACCCAAGTCTTCCCAAAGATTCTACTTAGCACAAACACTAATTAAAACATAAAACCACATCTAAGCAGAGGATAGATGAATTATTTATTACTAAACAGGATCAAAAAGCTAAGAACAAAAATGAAGATTGGGTTGCCTCCCAACAAGCGCTAATGTTTAACGCCCCTAGCTAGGCATGATGATTTCAATGATGCTCACATAAAAAATAAGAATTGAAACATAAAGAGAGCATCATGAAGAATATGACTAGCACATTTAAGTCTGAACCACTTCCTATGCATAAGGATTTTGTGAGCAAACAATTTATGGGAACCATAATCAACTAGCATAGGAAGGCAAAACAAGCATAACTTTAAAATTTTAAGCACATAGAGAGGAAACTGGATATTATTGCAATTCCTACAAGCATATGTTCCTCCCTCATAATAATTTGCAGTAGCATCATGAATGAATTCAACAATATAACCATCACATAAAGAAATCTTTTCATGATCTACAAGCATATAATTTTTATTACTCTCCACATAAGCAAATTTCTTCTCATTCAGAATAGTAGTGGGAGCAAACTCAACAAAATAACTATCATGTGATTGAAAATTAAGATCAATATGACAAGTTTCATGGTTATCATTATTCTTTATAGCATACATGTCATCACAATAATCATCATAGATAGCAACTTTGTGCTCATAATCAATTGGAACCTCTTCCGAAATAGTGGATTCATCACTGAATAAAGTCATGACCTCTCCAAATCCACTTTCATAATTATCACAAATAGGAGGCATGCTATCATCATAATAAATTTGCTCATCAAAACTTGGGGGACAAAAAATATCATCTCCATCAAACATAGCTTCCCCAAGCTTGTGGCTTTGCATATCATTAGCATCATGGATATTCAAGGTATTAGTAATAACAACATTGCAATCATGCTGATCATTCAAATATTTAGTGACAAACATTCTAATGCATTCTTCTTCTAGCACTTGAGCACAATTATCGGAACCCTTATTTTCACGGAAGATATTAAAATGATGAAGCATATGAGGCACCTTCAATTCCATTTTTTGTAGTTTTCTTTTATAAACTAAACTAGTGATAAAACAAGAAACTAAAAGATTCGATTGCAAGATCTAAAGATATACCTTCATGCGCTAACCTCCCCGGCAACGGCGCTAGAAAAGAGCTTGATGTCTACTACACAACCTTCTTCTTGTAGACGTTGTTGGGCCTCCAAGTGTAGAGGTTTGTAGGACAGTAGCAAATTTCCCTCAAGTAGATGACCTAAGGTTTATCAATCCATGGGAGGCGTAGGTTGAAGATGGTCTTTCTCAAACAACCCTACAACCAAATAACAAAGAGTCTCTTGTGTCCCTAACACACCCAATACAATGCTAAATTGTATAGGTGCACTAGTTCGGCGAAGATATGGTGATACAAGTGCAATATGGATGGTAGATATATGTTTTTGTAATCTGAAAATATAAAAACAGCAAGGTAACTAATGGTAAAAGTGAGCGTAAACGGTATTTCAATGCTAGGAAACAAGGCCTAGGGTTCATACTTTCACTAGTGCAAGTTCTCTCAACAATAATAACATCAAGATCGTGCCAAATCAAGAACACGAGAGAGAGAGAGAGATCAAACACATAGCTACTGGTACATACCCTCAGCCCCGAGGGTGAACTACTCCCTCCTCATCATGGGAGCACCGGGATGATGAAGATGGCCACCGAAGAGGGATCCCCCCCTCTGGCAGGGTGCCAGAACGGGTCTAGATTGGTTTTCGGTGGCTACGGAGGCTTGCGGCGGCGGAACTCCCGATCTAGGTTATTTTCTGGAAGTTTGGGATTATATAAGAGGTGTTGGCGTCGGGAACAAGGCAGGGGGGTCCCCGAGGCGGCCACGAGGTAGGGGGAAATTTCCGGTACTCCGTGGGCTTCTTTTGGTCCAAAAAAATCTCCGTGAAATTTCAGGTCAATTGGACTCCGTTTGGTTTTCCTTTTCTGCGATACTCAAAAACAAGGAAAAAAGAGAAACTGGCACTGGGCTCTAGGTTAATAGGTTAGTCCCAAAAATCATATAAAATAGCATATAAAACATCCTAGATGGATAATATAATAGCATGGAACAATCAAAAATTATAGATACGTTGGAGATGTATCACTCCCACTCACTTTCTTGTAAATACAGGCTTCTCCAATAGTCTGTATAAAACCATATGCTTTGATCACACTATCAAAGCGTATATTCCAGCTCCGAGAGGCTTGCACCAGTCCATGAATGGATTGCTGGAGCTTGCATACTTTGTTAGCACCTTTTGGATCGACAAAACCTTCTGATTGCATCATATACAACTCTTCTTTAAGATATCCATTAAGGAATGCCGTTTTTACATCCATTTGCTAAATTTCATAATCATAAAATGCAGCAATTGATAACATGATTCAGACAGACTTAAGCATCGCTACGGGTGAGAAGGTCTCATCCTAGTCAACTCCTTGAACTTGTCGAAAACCTTTCGCAACAAGTCGAGCTTTGTAGACAGTAACATTACCGTCAGTGTCAGTCTTCTTCTTGAAGATCCATTTATTCTCTATTGCTTGCTGATCATCGGGCAAGTCAACCAAAGTCCATACTTTGTTCTCATACATGGATTCCATCTCAGATTTCATGGCTCAAGCCATTTCGCGGAATCTGGGCTCATCATCGCTTCCTCATAGTTCGTAGGTTGTCATGGTCAAGTAACATGACCTCCAGAATAGGATTATCGTACCACTCTGGTGTGGATATTAATTTGGTTGACCTACGAGGTTTGGTAGTAACTTGATCAGAAGTTTCATTATCATCATCATTAGCTTCCCCACTAATTGGTGTAGGAATCACTAGAACTGATTTCTGTGATGAACTACTTTCCAATAAGGGAGAAGGTACAATTACCTCATCAAGTTCTACTTTCCTCCCACTCACTTCTTTCGAGAGAAATCCTTCTCTAGAAAGGATCCATTCTTAGCAACGAATATCTTGCCTTCGGATCTGTGATAGAAGGTGTACCCATCAATCTCCTTTGGGTATCCTATGAAGACACATTTCTCCGATTTGGGTTTTAGGTTACCAGGTTGAAGCTTTTTCACATAAGCATCGCAGCCCCAAACTTTAAGAAACGACAACTTGGGTTTCTTGCCAAACCACAGCTCATATGGTGTCGTCTCAACGGATTTCGATGGTGCCCTATTTAACATGGATGCAGCCGTCTCTAAAGCATATCCCCAAAACGATAGCGGTAAATCAGTAAGAGACATCATAGATTGCACCATATCTAATAAAATGCGGTTACAGCATTCAGACACACCATTACGCTGTGGTGTTCCAGGTGGCGTGAGTTGCGAAACTATTCCACATTGTTTCAAATGAAGACCAAACTCGTAACTCAAATATTCACCTCCACGATCAGATCGTAGAAACTTTATTTTCTTGTTGCGATGATTTTCCACTTCACTCTGAAATTATTTGAACTTTTCAAATGTTTCAGACTTATGCTTCATTAAGTAGATATACCCCTATCTGCTCGAATCATCTGTGAAGGTCAGAAAATAACGATACCCACCGCAAGCATCAACACTCATTGGACTGCATACATAAGTATGTATTATTTCCAATAAGTCTGTTGCTCGCTCCATTGTTCTGGAGAACGGAGTCTTAGTCATCTTGCCCATGATGCATGGTTGGAAAGCATCAAGTGATTCATAATGAAGTGATTCCAAAAGCCCATCAGCATGGAGTTTCTTCATGCATTTTACACCAATATGATCTAAACGGCAGTGCCACAAATAAGTTGCACTATCATTATTAAACTTGTATCTTTTGGTTTCAATACTATGTATATGTGTATCACTACTATCGAGATTTAGTAAAAATATACCACTCATCAAGGCTGCATGACCATAAAAGATATTACTCTTATAAATAGAACAACCATTATTCTCTGATTTAAATGAATATCCGTCTCGCATCAAACAAGATCCAGATATAATGTTTATGCTTAACGCTGGCACCAAATAACAATTATTCAGGTCCAAAACTAATCCCAAAGGTAGATGTAGAGGTAGAGTGCCGACGGCGATCACATCGACTTCGGAACCATTTCCCACACGCATCGTCACGTCGTCCTTAGCCAATCTTCGTTTAATCCGTAGCACCTGTTTCGAGTTGCAAATATGAGCAACAGAACTAGTATCAAATACCCAGGCGCTACGACGAGCATTAATAAGGTATGCATAAATAACATGTATATCAAATATACCTTTCACTTTTCTATCCTTCTTATCCGCCAAATACTTGGGGCAGTTCCGCTTCCAGTGACCAGTCACTTTGCATAGAAGCACTAAGTCTCAGGATTAGGTCCAGACTTGGGCTTCTTCACTTGAGCAACAACTTGCTTGCCGTTCTTCTTGAAGTTCCCCTTCTTCCCTCTGCCCTTCTTCTTGAAGCTAGTGGTCTTTTTAACCATCAACACTTGATGCTCCTTCTTGATTTCTACCTCCGCGGCCTGTAGCATCGCAAAGAGCTCGGGAATTGTCTTATCCATCCCTTGCATATCACGAAGCTTTTGTAGCTTGGTGGCAGCGATTGAAGAACTCTGTCAATGACACCATCATTAGGAAGAATAATTCCTAGTTGAGTCAAGTGGTTGTGGTACCCAGACATTCTGAGTATATGTTCACTGACAGAACTATTCTCCTCCATTTTGCAGCTGTAGAACTTATTGGAGACTTCATATCTCTCAATCCGGCCATTTGCTTGAAATATTAACTTCAACTCCTGGAATATCTCATATGCTCCATGACGTTCAAAACGACGTTGAAGTCCCGATTCTAAGCCGTAAATCATGGCACACTGAACTATCAAGTAGTCATCAGCTTTGCTCTGCCAGACATTCATAACATCTGGAGTTGCTCCTGTAGTGGGATTTGCACCTAGCGGTGCTTCCAGGACGTAATTCTTATGTGCAGCAATGAGGATAATCCTCAAGTTATGGACCCAGTCCGTGTAGTTTCTACCATCATCTATCAACTTAGCTTTCTGTAGGAACGCATTAAATTCAAAGGAACAGTAGCACGGGCCATTTATCTACAACAACATAGACATGCAAAATACTATCAGGTACTAAGTTCATGATAAATTAAAGTTCAATTAATCATATTATATAAGAACTCCCACTTAGATAGACATCCCTCTAGTCATCTAAATGATCACGCGATCCATATCAACTAAACCATGTCCGATCATCACGTGAGATGGAGAAGTTTTCAACAGTGAACATCACTATGTTGATCATATCCACTATATGATTCACGCTCGACCTTTCGGTGTCAGTGTTCTGAGGCCATATGTGCATATGCTAGGCTCGTCAAGTTTAACCTGAGTATTCTGCTTATTCAAAAATGGCTTGCACCCGTTGTATGTGAATGTAGAGCTTATCACACCCGATCATTGATACATCTTCGTCGTATCTACTTTTCCAAACACTTTTGCCCTTGTTTTGGACTCTATCTTGTATGATTTGAATGGAACTAACCCGGACTGACGCTGTTTTCAGCAGAATTACTATGATGTTGTTTTATGTGCAGAAAACAAACATTCTCGGAATGACCTGAAACTCCACGGGAGGTCTTAGAAAAAACAATAAAAACTCCTCGCCAAATATGAAGACCAGGGGGCCCACACCCTTTCCATGAGGGTGGGGGCGCCCCCCCTAGGGCGCGCCCCCTACCTCGTGGGCCCCCTGTTGACCCTCCGACGCCAACTCCAACTCTATATATTTGCTTTTGGAGAGAAAAAATGAGAGAGAATAAATCATCGCGTTTTACGATACGGAGCCGCCGCCAAGCCCTAAAACCTCTCGGGAGGGCTGATCTGGAGTCCGTTCGGGGCTCCGGAGAGGGGGATACGTCGCCGTCGTCATCATGAACCATCCTCCATCACCAATTTCATGATGCTCACCGCCGTGCGTGAGTAATTGCATCGTAGGCTTGCTGGACGGTGATGGGTTGGATGAGATTCATCATGTAATCGAGTTAGTTTTGTTAGGGTTTGATCCCTAGTATCCATTATGTTCCGAGATTGATGTTGCTATGACTTTGCTATGCTTAATGCTTGTCACTAGGGCCCGAGTGCCATGATTTCAGATCTGAACCTATTATGTTTTCATGAATATATGTGAGTTCTAGATCCTATCTTGCAAGTCTATAGTCACCTACTATGTGTTGTGATCCGGCAACCCCGAAGTGATAATAATCGGGACCACTCCCGGTGATGACCATAGTTTGAGGAGTCCATGTATTCACTATGTGCTAATGCTTTGTTCCGGTTCAGTATTCACTATGTGCTAATGCTTTGTTCCGGTTCTCTATTAAAAGGAGGCCTTAATATCCCTAAGTTTCCAATAGGACCCCGCTGCCACGGGAGGGTAGGGCAAAAGATGTCATGCAAGTTCTTTTCCATAAGCACGTATGACTATATACGGAATACATGCCTACATTACATTGACGAATTGGAGCTAGTTCTGTGTCACCCTATGTTATGACTGTTACATGATGAACCACATCTGGCATAATTATCCATCACTGATCCGGTGCCAACGAGTTTTCCATATACTTGTTTACGCTTATTTACTTTTCCGCTGCTACTGTTATAATCACTACAAAATACCAAAAACATTACTTTTGCTGTCTTTACTTTTGTTACTGCTACCACCACTATCATATTACTTTGCTACTAAACACTTTGCTGCAGATACTAAGTTTCCATATGTGGTTGAATTGACAACTCAACTGCTAATACTTGAGAATATTCTTTGGCTCCCATTGTGTCGAATCAATAAATTTGGGTTGAATACTCTACCCTTGAAAGCTGTTGCGATCCCCTATACTTGTGGGTTATCAAGACCTTTTTCTGGCGCCGTTGCCGGGGAGCATAGCTCTATTCTTTGAGTCACTTGGGATTTATATCTGCTGGACACTATGAAGAGCTTGAGAGATCCAAAAACCAAGATCTATCCCTCAACTACAAGGGGAGGTAAGGAGCTGCCAACTAGCTCTGCACTTGATTCACCTTCTGTTATGAGTAAGTTTGTGACACCTACACCTGCGTCTGCTATTCGTTCTGATATGTCGCATGTTATTGATGATGCCACTTCTGCTATGCATGATACTTATGATGAAACTGCTTCTATGCCTGATACTACTGTGCCACTTAGTGATTTTCTAGAAGAACAAATTGCTAGGGCTAGAGAAAGAGAAATTAGTGAATCTGAATATGATGATGATAGTGATGATGAAAATATGCCTGTTATTCCTAAAGGTTATCCTTTTTATAAAGATGCTTCTCTAGCTATTTTAGCTTGCAGAGATAGATATGAGCTTAAGAGGTTATTAATTAAATGGAACAAAGAATCACTTAGAGATAAAATGAAACCCGATCCTGCTTTTGCTACTTCACCT
Organism: Triticum urartu; assembly: GCF_003073215.2. Lineage (NCBI taxonomy): Eukaryota > Viridiplantae > Streptophyta > Magnoliopsida > Poales > Poaceae > Triticum > Triticum urartu. The sequence goes on along the minus strand of NC_053028.1, from coordinate 90,841,056 downwards.
ATATGTGTTCCTGATAAAGATTATGAATTCTCTGTTGATCCTGATATAATTACTTTGGTTGAATCTGATCCGTTTTATGGCTATGAATCTGAAACTGTTGTGGCACATCTTACTAAGTTAAATGATATAACTGCCCTGTTCACTAATAATAGGAGATCACGTTACCTCTATTAACTCAAAATATTTCCGTTCTCATTAAAGGGTGATGCTAAGATATGGTTTAATTCTCTTGATCCTGGTTGTGTGCGTAGTCCCCAGGATATGATTTATTACTTCTCTACTAAATATTTCCCTGCTCATAAGAAACAAGCTGCTTTGAGGGAAATATACAACTTTGTGCAAATTAAAGAAGAGAGTCTCCCACAAGCTTGGGGGAGGCTTCTCAAGTTACTTAATGCTTTGCCTGATCATCCTCTTAAGAAACCTGAAATACTTGATATCTTTTATAATGGACTAACCGATGCTTCCAGAGATTACCTGGATAGTTGTGCTGGTTCTCTTTTCAGGGAAAGAACACCGGATGAAGCTGAAATTGTACTGAATAATATGTTGACAAATGAAAATAATTGGGCACCTCCTGAGCCAGCTCCTGAGCCAACTCCTACTCCAATTACTGAGCCTATTCCTAAACCAACTCCGAAGAAGAGAGGTTTTCTATTCCTCAGTCCCGAAGATATGCAAGAGGCAAAGAAATCTATGAAATAAAAAGGTACTGAAGACGTTAAGAATTTACCTCCTATTGAAGAAATACATGGTCTTAATTCACCGCCTGTTGAAGAAACATATGATCTCAATTATTTATTTACTGAAGAACCTCTTGATCCCGATATCCCGACACAGGTAGTAAAGGTAAATTCTCTCTATAGATATGATAAAGCTGAAGTTCCTCCTACTAAAATTGCTAGTCAGCGCTTGGATGAGTTTGATAACTTTATGTATAAGCAAGACAACTTCAATGCTAATTTTGGTAGACAATTAAAAGAAAATGCTTATATGATGAGACGCTTGGGTGATTATATGGCTGATATTGAAGGTGAACTTAAACTTATTAGCAAACATGCTTCTATGGTTACCACTCAAGTAGAACAAGTACTTAAAGCTCAAAAAGAAGTGCTTGATGAAATGAATAGTAAGAAAAATGATTATGCTGTTAGAGTGGCCACTAGAACTGGTAGAATGACTCAGGAACCTTTGTATCCTGAAGGCCACCCTAAGAGAATCGAGCAAGATTCTCAGAGAAATAATATTGATGTTCCTAGTTCTTCTAAAAAGAAGAAAAAGAAAAATGGTAGAACTGTGCAAACTTCTAGTGAACCTATTGCTGAACCACCTAATAATCCAAATGATATATCTATGTCTGATGCTGAAACACAACCTGGTAATGAACATGAACCTAATAAAAATATTAATGATGATGTTCATGATGATGCTCAACCTAGTAATGATAATGATGTAGAAATTGAACCTGCTGTTGATCTTGATAACCCACAATCAAAGAATCAACGTTATGATAAAAGAGACTTTGTTGCTAGGAAACATGGTAAAGAAAGAGAACCTTGGGTTCAGAAACCCATGCCTTTTCCTTCGAAACCATCCAAGAAAAAGGATGATGAGGATTTTGAGCACTTTGCCGAAATGATTAGGCCTATCTTTTTGCGTATGAGATTAACTGATGTGCTCAAAACAAATCCTTATGCTAAATATATGAAAGATATCATTACTAATAAAAGAAAGATATCGGAAGCTGAAATTTCCACCATGCTTGCTAATTACACTTTTAAGGGTGGAATACCAAAGAAACTTGGAGACCCCGGAGTACCTACTATACCTTGCTCCATTAAAAAGAATTATATTAAAACTGCTTTATGTGATCTTGGAGCTGGTGTTAGTGTTAAGCCTCTCTCTTTATATCGTAGACTTGACTTGAATAAGTTGACACCTACCGAAATATCTTTGCAAATGGCTGATAAATCAACTACTATACCTGTCGGTATTTGTGAGGATGTGCCTGTTGTGGTTGCAAACATTACTATTTTAACGGACTTTGTTATTCTTGATATTCCCGAGGATGATAGTATGTCTATTATTCTTGGAAGACCTTTTCTTAATACTGCAGGGGCTGTTATTGATTGCAACAAAGGCAATGTCACTTTTCATGTTAATGGTAATGAGCATACGGTACACTTTCCAAGGAAACAACCTGAAGTTCATAGTATCAACTCTATTGGAAAAATTCCATCAATTATATTTGGAGGTTTTGAATTTCCTCTTCCTACTGTCAAGAAGAAATATGATATTCTTATTATTGGGGATGTGCATATCCCCGTTGAGGTAACTTAGTGTTATTCGAAATTTCTCCGATTTCATGATTATCGAAATGAGTTTGTTAACAAGACTTGATCAACCTTGTTAGTGGATTCTTTTTGATGAGCATGAGATGGATGAAACTAGAAGCACAAACTTCTGTACCCTCTTTATATTTTCTATTATTTATATTAAATAAAGTAAAAATGGTATTTTTCTGTCTGTTATCTGATTATGTGTGCAATATAAAAACATCCCTAAAATAAAAGTCCTCAGAATGACATGCCAATCTAATATGATTTTTTCGGGAATATTTGAGGATTTACTGTGCAAAAATCACCGCGGGAGGAGCTGCCACCTGGCCACGAGGGTGGTGGGCGCGCCCCCCCTATAGGGCGTGCCCCGTGCCTCGTGGGCCCACGATGGCCCTCCTCCACTTATCCCAGCACCCATATTCTTCCTCTATCTCACACAAACCCGAAAAACCAATTCAAGCATGAGTTCCAGCCACTTTTGCTGCGATTTTCGATCTCCTTGCTCAAAGCACCTCTAGCAAAACTGCTTGGGGAGATTGTTCCTTGGTATGTGACTCCTCCATTGGTCCAATTAGTTTTTATTCTAGTGCTTTATTCTTTGCAAATTTAAGCCGCATAGGTGACCATGTTCTTGAGCTTGCATGTCAAATTTATATGGTTTCAAGTAGTTCTAATGCTTGATATAGGCTCTAGGCACTTGTATGAGTAGTTACTATTAGTTTTATTGAAGGTGGTTTACTTTTATTTTGAAGTTACTAAAAATTTCAGATTATTCCAGGAAATGATGAGGAGATTATTGAGGGGCTCATCGAGCCAAAGCTCGAAGGAAAAGGCACTGAAGCCTAAGTATAATTTGCCACGCACCGCGGAGATTCGGGCGTGTGAATGGCCTTCTGAAGATTTCTTGAGAGCAGCCGGTATATATGAAGATTTTCATGAATTGTCTCACAATGCAGGCCTAACCGCTTTCCTCCACGACCAATGCGATCAGTATCTCTTACTCACAAATACTTTTGTGCAAAACTTTTATTTTTATCCTAGGAACTCACCACCTACGGTGGAATTTCATTTATATGATGAGCCTAAGGAGATGTCACTTTATGATTTCTGTCGGATTTGTTTAGTCCCTTTTGAGGGCAAGACATAAGAACCACATCATGATGATGTGGCTGGGTTTATTGATAATATCACTGTAGGAGAAACCAGGAAGGTTTCCGATGCACGAATCACTAGCATACATTTTCCTGTTTTGCGTTACTTTGCATTATTTGCTAGTCGTTGTTTAATTGGACGCGGAAATTCTGGAAACCTTAGTATCCCTGATTTAATTATTCTGCTCCAAGGTTTATATAGTGATAACACTTTTAGTTTGGGCGGTATTATTGCTAGACGGTTAAATATGAACCGTACTAAGGGCCCCATCTTTGGAGGCATTTATGCCACACGCCTAGCCGCACATTTTAACATACCTATTAGGCATGCTGAGAAGGAAGAAAAGGTGATGCCCCGTGTTTATCTAGATCACAAAAGTATGGTAGCACATGATTTTATTGTTAAGAATAGGGCAGGGGAGCTTAAATATCAATTGTTCTTTAATAAACATCATCCCGAGACTATTACCTTGCCTGCTCCTTCTTTGTTTGATTTGACTGCAGGCACGTACCTTGTTTCGTTGACAGCTATTCACGCCTACCGGAATCCTGCACCAACCGAGGAGCCAGAACAGGAACCACAAAATGAACCCCCATGACAATCTTTTTATTCTTGGGATCCAGAGATGACTGTCAGCCAGTGCCAGTCAGAGTCTTCTTCTTCATCACAATATGATCCCAACTATTCCTCATCGTCACAGTACGACCCCAACAACTATTATTATGGATATCTGCCAGGCCAGCCGTGGCCATAGACCAACTTAGGCCAAAAGCCTAAGCTTGGGGGAGTGCGTATTTCTCACCGACATTACATCTATGTTCACACACACTCATTGCTAGATGTCGGTGCTCATACTTTTTCACTGTAATATCCATGCTAGTTTATTTTCTTTTTCCTGCTTTCTTCTTGTGTGTTTAGTAAACCTTAAGAAAAACCAAAAAATTAGTAGTAGTTTATTTTTCTGCTGTAGTAGTAATAATCAAAAAGAAAACCCAAAAATATTTCTCGTTCTTCTTTTGCTTGTTGGGAGCTTTCCCGTGTAAATAGTTTTATTTCTTTTATTTTCTTTGGGGGTCAGTAGGAGAAGACCATAATTAAATTGTTGAAGTGGGTATTATATGCATTATTGTTGATTTAACCAAGAGCCCATATTGCCTTGTCTTCTCCTATTTATTGAATGCTCGCAGATTCCATCTTAGTCCAATGCACGTGCACTCTTATTATTATTCACACCGTTCGGTCGTGCAAGTGAAAGGCAATTATGATGATATATGATGGACTGACTGAGATGAGAAAAGCCAGTATGAACTCGACCTCTTTTGTTTTTGTAAATATGATGAGTCCCGCGTTCTTGATTCAGCTTATTATGAATAAACATGTTTGCAATGACAATTAGAGATCAGAGTTGCTTGTGCCATGCTTGATTAGCTATGAGTTATAATGATTTACCTTGTGTGCCAACATGCTATTGAGATGGTTATGATGTGGTATGATGGGGTGGTATCCTCCTTTTAATGATTTAAGTGATTTGACTTGGGCACATGTGCACGCATGTAGTTGAAAACAAATCAACATAGCCTTCACGATATTTATGTTCATGGTGGATTATATCCTACTCATGCTTGCATCCAATGTTTATTAATTTTAATGCATGTACATGGCTGTTGTCGCTCTCTAGTTGGTCGCTTCCCAGTCTTTTGCTAGCCTTCACTTGTACTAAGCGGGAATACTGCTTGTGCATCCAATCCCTTAAACCCCAAAGTTATTCCAGATGAGTCCACTATACCTTCCTATATGCGGTATATACCTGCCGTTCCACGTAAATTTGTATGTGCCAAACTCTAAACCTTCAAATAAACATTCTGTTTTGTATGCTCGAATAGCTCATGTATCAACAAAGGCTTTCCTTATCTTCCGTGTTAGGCTGGTTAGTCTCAAGAGGAGTGGACTCCGCTCCTCACTCACGAGAAAATGGCTGGTCACCGGGATACCCAGTCCCATGCTTCATGCAAACTAAATCAAAATTAATTGCAAACAAAACTCCCCCTGGGACCTGATGTATGTTAGAGGCACTCGTTGTTTCGAGCAAGCCATGGATTGATTCTTGTTGGTGGAGGGGGAGTATAAACTTTACCATTCTGTTTGGGAACCGCCTATAATGTGTTTAGCATGGAAGATATCGCCATCTCTTAGTTGCTACGTTGACAATGAAAGTATGCCGCTCAAAATAAAATTTATCTCTATTTCAAAACCGAGCTCTGGCACCTCTACAAATCCCTGCTTCCCTCTGCGAACACTACTAGGGAAAACCTTATACACATAATCTTAGCAGCAGCGCGGCACAAAAAGAAGCGCTACTGCTAATTAGCAGTAGCGCGGGTTTTTACCCCTCGCTACTACTAAGTTGATAGTAGTAGCGCGGGTTTTTAACCCTCGCTACTACTAAGCGGTCTCTACCGTGCTCCTCGACACATGCCATAGTAGTAGCGAGGGGTATAAAACCGCGCTACTACTAAGTTGATAGTAGTAGCGCGGTTTTATACCCCTCGCTACTACTAAGTACGAGGTAGGTGAAGTCACCATATCCTCGGCCGAATCCCCATCTCCTCTCCCAAATCCCTTCTCTGTTCCACCATTCTCTCCTCTCACTTTCCATACGCTCTCACATGGACCTCTTGCCCATGCGCCCATCCATCTCTGTGGCGCCGAAAGAGGCCGCCGCCTCGCGCCACCGGCGTCTAGGAGCTCGCCAGTCTTCCACCGACGTCTAGGAGGCCGCCGCCCCGCGCCACCACACCGGAGCACCTCACCACCGGTGACTAGCTCCGCTGATCCCTACATCACCTTCCTCTCTCCCTCGGTTTTCCTTTCCTCTCTCTCCCTCTGTTTTGACTCACCCTCCCATGTCCATGCCCGTGCAGGTCATCGCCATGGACGACCCGGAGCTATCTGGCATGGTCAGGAAGAGGAGCCCCACGCTGTGGCCTGGCTCTGGCATAGAAACAGGCCCTCTCCAACAGCCACTGCTGGATCTGGTCTTTCGCTGTCCGTTCATGCCTCCTGTGAAGCCAAACATCGCTAGATCGAACCACTGCTACCATTGACAACACGCACGGGATCGAGATTTTTTTGTTTTTGAAAGTAATAGCAGTAGCGCGGGATATAAGACCCGCTACAGCTAATTAGCAGTAGCGTTGTTTGCAACGCACGCTACAGCTAACCATGTATAGCAGTAGCGTGTGTCAACACGCGCTACTACTACAAGTTAGCTGCGGCGCTGTATCAGTAGCGCGGCACCCGCGCTACTGATACACCCAAAACTCGCGCTGCTGCTAGGCTTTTCCCTAGTAGTGGAAGGGCCTACCCATTTATTTTTATGTTGAGTCATCACCCTCTTATTAAAAAGCACTAGCTGGAGAGCACAGGTGTCATTTGCATTCATCACTATTAATCTATGTTGGGTATGACTATGATTGGTTCTCTTTTACCATGAATTACAATGTCTAGTCAGTCCTTGATCTATGAAGGTGCTCTGCATTTATGTTTTGCGGTCTCAGAAAGGGCTAGCGAGATACCATCTTGTTATATCATATTATGATTGTTTTGAGAAAGTGTTGTCATCCGAGATTTATTATTATGACTTCCTAGTTGACTATGCTATTGATACGAGTGATTATGAGACCTGAGAATTATTGCAAATGTGGTTAGTTATGATTTATGCTGAAAACTTGAATGCTGGCTTGACATAGTTACAACAACAAGAGCAAACAGAGTTTGTAAAAGTTTTTCTTTCTTTCTTTCAGTTTGTCAACTGAATTGCTTGAGGACAAGCAAGCGTTTAAGCTTGGGGGAGTTGATACGTCTCCGTCGTATCTACTTTTCCAAACACTTTTGCCCTTGTTTTGGACTCTATCTTGTATGATTTGAATGGAACTAACCCGGACTGACGCTGTTTTCAGCAGAATTAGCATGATGTTGTTTTATGTGCAGAAAACAAATATTCTCGGAATGACCTGAAACTCCACGGGAGATCTTAGAAAAAACAATAAAAAATCCTCGCCAAATATGAAGACCAGGGGGCCCACACCCTTTCCACGAGGGGGGGGCGCGCCCCCCCTAGGGCGCGCCCCCTACCTCGTGGGCCCCCTGTTGACCCTCAGACGCCAACTCCAACTCTATATATTTGCTTTCGGAGAGAAAAAAATGAGAGAGAAGAAATCATCGCGTTTTACGATACGGAGCCGCCGCCAAGCCCTAAAACCTCTCGGGAGGGCTGATCTGGAGTCCGTTCGGGGCTCCAGAGAGGGGGATTCATCGCCGTCGTCATCATCAACCATCCTCCATCACCAATTTCATGATGCTCACCGCCGTGCGCGAGTAATTGCATCGTAGGCTTGCTGGACGGTGATGGGTTGGATGAGATTCATCATGTAATCGAGTTAGTTTTGTTAGGGTTTGATCCCTAGTATCCATTATGTTCCGAGATTGATGTTTCTATGACTTTGCTATGCTTAATTCTTGTCACTAGGGCCCGAGTGCCATGATTTCAGATCTGAACCTATTATGTTTTCATGAATATATGTGAGTTCTAGATCCTATCTTGCAAGTCTATAGTCACCTACTATGTGTTATGATCCGGCAACCCCGAAGTGACAATAATCGGGACCACTCCCGGTGATGACCATAGTTTGAGGAGTCCATGTACTCACTATGTGCTAATGCTTTGTTCCGGTTCTCTATTAAAAGGAGGCCTTAATATCCCTAAGTTTCCAATAGGACCCCGCTGCCACGGGAGGGTAGGACAAAAGATGTCATGCAAGTTCTTTTCCATAAGCACGTATGACTATATACGGAATACATGCCTACATTACATTGACGAATTGGAGCTAGTTCTGTGTCACCCTATGTTATGACTGTTACATGATGAACCACATCCGGCATAATTATCCATCGCTGATCCGGTGCCTACGAGTTTTCCATATACTGGTTTACACTTATTTACTTTTCCGCTGCTACTGTTATAATCACTACAAAATACAAAAAACATTACTTTTGCTATCTTTACTTTTGTTACTGCTACCACCACTATCATGTTACTTTGCTACTAAACACTTTGATGCAGATACTAAGTTTCCAGGTGTGGTTGAATTGACAACTCAGCTGCTAATACTTGAGAATATTCTTTGGCTCCCCTTGTGTCGAATCAATAAATTTGGGTTGAATACTCTACCCTCGAAAGCTGTTGCGATCCCCTATACTTGTGGGTTATCAATCATCACGTGGTGTCTCGGCACGACGAACTGTAGCAACGGTGCATACTCAGGGAGAACACTTGTACCTTGAAATTTAGTGAGAGATCATCTTATAATGCTACGGCCGTACTAAGAAAAATAAGATGCATAAAGGATAAACATCACATGCAATCAAAGTAAGTGATATGATATGGCCATCATCATCTTGTGTTTTGATCTCCATCTCCAAAGCACCGTCATGATCACCATCGTCACCGACTTGACACCTTGATCTCCATCGTAGCATCGTTGTCGTCTCGCCAACTATTGCTTCTCCGACTATCGCTACCGCTTAGTGATAAAGTAAAGCAATTACATGGAGATTGCATTTCATACAATAAAGTGGAAACCATATGGCTCCTGCCACTTACCTATAACTGTTACAAAACATGATCATCTCATACAACAATTTATATATCATCACGTCTTGACCATATCACATCACAACAAGCCATGCAAAAACAAGTTAGATGTCCTCTACTTTGTTGTTACATGTTTTACGTGGCTGCTACGGGCTTCTAGCAAGAACCGTTCTTACCTACGCATCAAAACCACAACGATTTTTCGTCAAGTGTGCTATTTTAATCTTCAACAAGGACCGGGCGTAGTCAAACTCGATTCAACTAAAGCTGGAGAAACAGACACCCGCTAGCCACCTGTGTGCGAAGCACGTCGGTAGAACCAGTCTCATGAACGCGGTCATGTAATGTCGGTCCGGGCCGCTTCATCCAACAATACCGCCGAATCAAAGTAAGACGTTGCTGGTAAGCAGTATGCCTATTATCGCCCACAACTCATTATGTTCTACTCGTGCATATAACATCTACGCGTAGAGCTGGCTCGGATGCCACTGTTGGGGAACGCAGTATTTCAAAAATTTTCCTACGATCACACAAGATCTATCTAGGAGATGCATATCAACGAGAGGGGAGAGTGTGTATACATACCCTCGTAGACCGAAAGCGAAAGCGTTTAGTAACACGGTTGATGTAGTCTAACATCTTCGCGATCCAACCGATCCAAGTACCGAACGTATGACACCTCAGCGATCAGCACATGTTCAGCTCGGTGACGTCCCTCGAACCCTTGATCCAGTTGAGGCCGAGGGAGAGTTTCATCAGCATGACGGCGTGGTGACGGTGATGATGAAGTTTACCGGCGCAGGGCTGTTAGAATAAATCCGAGGCATACCGTTGATCATCCGAGGACCAAGCAATCACACGAGCATGACACCGAGATTTGTTAATGAGATTCACCGATATGGCTACATCCCTGAGGCTTGACTACGAGCGCTCCTCCCCTTGACACCGTCAAAATACCGCACACCGGCCACCCAGGCGCCGGCACACGCCGCCGGCTGCCCCTTGCGTGCCTGTGCTATTATGTTGGCATAGGTTACATCGTGTGTCTACCCTCGCTATATAAGAGAGGCCTAGGATACATGTGTCCTACTTGGACACGACTCCATATCCTATCTAAACACAATACAACTACAAGTCCAACTGTAACCTACCTTGTACACTATATTCGACACAACTCTAACAAACTCCACCTTGGCGAATATTCTCCGCCACCTTGAATTCGTCAATGCGTCAAACTTCCATGTACATTGGACTTGAGCTTATCCCATATGAGTACCGTTGCTACTACAAAGAATCCATGTGACTCCACCTGCAACTTGTAGTCCCTCCTTTTCTTGACCAGAGTCAACACTCGAGCGAAATTAAGTTCCATATTACTCTAGTTTGCGCTCCCAATTTCCAGAGCATCAGTCCAACGCCATCACACACTGATCACTGACCTGCGTGAAAGTGAACAACTCACATATTGGGTGTCACACATAAGAGTTACCTGAACTCAACATCACCGCTCCTTTATTGACCGCCTGTCTGAAACTTGAAAGAATTTCACCGTTGCTTGTAGTCATCCCGAGTCAAATTCGCAGTTGTCTCACCACATGTATGACCACAAGAGCCCTGGCCCGTCTCCATGTCCCGTGTGTACCGCACGCCTCGCCACTATTACTGCGTCGAGCCTCTGCTGTCCCGGTCGAGTCTAAAGGGTCGCGAACCCACACCACTCAACCCCCACTGCAGAGTACCATCGATCATCACCGACCGATGATGAGTTTCACGCTTCCATCAGACCAATGGGCTCCAGTCCGAATTGCATGTCACTCGCTTTTCCCACTGAAATAGACTTCGACTCTCTGACATATTACGCCGTAGCCCCTCAATCAGCACCGAGTGAAGTCTTCCGTCAGACTCCAACTCCACCTTCGACATGACTCCATGATAGATGATCAGTCCACCCCTGCGCCTCATCGACTTCAAGCTTCATGTATACACCACCTTGAATCAATCCCGCGCCATAGTCTCGTCGAAGTCATACAAGCCTCGGGCATGTGCACCACGTGTTTCCACACCCAGAAGTCGGTCACCATCAGCTTCACACGTCTATGTCGTCATTGCAGATCCCGCCACCGTCTTCTGTACCAACCGACTTGCGTCGATCCGTCAGACTGCCTAGTCTGACCAGCTGAACTCGTTCGACTTCAACCATGCTTCACCGCACATCTGTGCATGTCTTAGACGCCATGTGTATGCATGATCCTGCATGAAGCACTTATCCATGCGCCTCCGCAGCCTGTCCACGTATTCCAAGCCATCTCAGCAAACCGATCCAGAAAAAACTTCCATGCAAACTGCACAAATCTTCTTTTCTATGTCACTCTTTGCTGTTGCTTCTCCGTGCATCTTATAGCAGAACCAAAACTGCTCTTGTACACACACATGAACCTGGCCGCTCCTTTTTTTCTTCAAACAAACCTCACATAGCTTGTGATTGCAGAGAAGATACTACCCTCCAGTAGCACTCCAGATCGGAGTTAGCACACGCACAACTAACTCAGATAGCAGCTCTCCTGGACCGCAGCCCCACGCGTGTGTTTAATCAGATGTTGCATCGTCTGTGCCTAGACAACGGCCGACACGACACACGCTTCCCTCGTACCCTCGCGCTCTGCCTGCAGCCTGCTTTTACACATCATGCCGCCGCCATCAAAAGTATCTTGCCGAGATCCCTTGCGTCCGATCCAATCAGCCTGCGCCGCCCGCCAGCAATCACAACATGTACCCGTGCCGCCTGACGCTCGCCCGATCGATCGCCTGATCGACCGCCACACGTCTCGGCTCGTCTTTTCCTCTAGATCAACATGATCCACAGCCTCTTCGAACCTTGCTCATGATACCACTTGTTAGAATAAATCTGAGGCATATATACCATCGATCATCCGAGGACCAAGCAATCACACGAGCACGACATCGAGATTTGTTAACGAGGTTCACCGATATGGCTACATCCCCTAGGCTTGACTACGGACGCTCCTCCCCGTGACACCGTCACAATACCGCACACCGGCCACCCGGGCGCCGGCACACGCCGCCGGCTGCCCCTTGCGTGCCTGTGCTATTATGTTGGCATAGGTTACATCGTGTGTCTACCCTCGCTATATAAGAGAGGCCTAGGATACATGTGTCCTACTTGGACATGACTCGATATCCTATCTAAACACAATACAACTACAAGTCCAACTGTAACCTACCTTGTACACTATATTCGACACAACTCTAACAAGGGTTTCTCCTAAGCACTACGATGATATGACCGAGGTGTGCAACTTTGGAGGGGGCACCGCACATGGCTAAGAGAAACTTTGGTGTGCCTTTGGGGTGCCTCCTCCCACATATATAAAGGGGGGAGGAGAGGTGGACGGCCCTAGAGGGGGGGTGCGCCATGGGGGGAGTCCTACTTGGATTCCCGGTCCAAGTAGGATTCGCCCCCTTTCCTAGTCCAAGTAGGAGAAGAAGGGAAGGAGGAAAAGAAGAGAAGGAAGGAGGGGGGGGGCACCGTCCCTTCCCCTTGTCCAATTCATACTGGGCAAGGGGGCGTGCGCCACATCTGGCCGACCCTCTCTCTTCTCCACTAAGGCCCATGATGGCCCATTAACTTCCGGTAACCCCTGGTACTCCGAAACTTATCCGAAACGACCCGAACCATTCTGGTGTCCTAATGTAGCCTTCCAATATATGAATCTTTATGTGTCGACCATTTTGAGATTCCTCTTCATGCACGTGATCTCATCCGGGACTTGGAACAAACTTCGGTTCATCAAAACACGAAACTCATAATACAAATCGTCATCGAGCATTAAGCGTGCGGACCCTACGGGTTCGAGAACTATGTAGACATGACCGAGACACATCTCCGGTCAATAACCAATAGCGGAACCTGGATGGTCATATTGGCTCCTACATATTCTATGAAGATCTTTATCGGTCAAATCGCATAACAACATACGTTGTTCCCTTTGTCATCGGTATGTTACTTGCGTGAGATTCGATCGTCGGTATCATCATACCTAGTTCAATCTCGTCACCGGAAAGTCTCTTTACTCGTTCTGTAATACATCATCCTGTAACTAACTCGTTAATCACATTGCTTGCAAGTCTTATAGTGATGTGCATTACCGAGAGGGCCCACAGATACCTCTCCGAAACACGGAGTGACAAATCCTAATCTCGATCTATGCCAACTCAACAAACACTATCAGAGACAACTGTAGAGCATCTTTATAATCACCCAGTTACGTTGTGACATTTGATAGCACACAAGGTGTTCCTCCGGTATTCGGGAGTTGCATAATCTCATAGTTTGAGGAACATGTATAAGTCATGAAGAAAGCAATAGCAGAAAAACTAAACGATCTTTATGCTAAGCTAAAGGATGAGTCTTGTCCATCACATCATTCTCTAATGATGTGATCCCGTTCATCAAATGACAATACATGTCTATGGCTAGGAAACTTAACCATCTTTGATTAACGAGCTAGTCAAGTAGAGGCATACTAGGGACACTCTGTTTGTCTATGTATTCACACATGTACTAAGTTTCCTGTCAATACAATTCTAGCATGAATAATAAACATTTATCATCATATAAGGAAATATAAATAACAACTTTATTATTGCCTCTAGTGCATATTTCCTTCACTATTTTATTTTGTTCATCAGTTTAGGTGTTCTAATATAGCTTTTGTTAACCATAGCTGAAACTTTAGCATGTTCCTTTATCCTAACAGGGAAATGTGGTTTCTCTATATAAGCAGAAGGAACAACTGGATCAACATTATAAAGTATAGTTTCTTCTTTAACTGGTGTTGGGTTTTTAATTTCTTCTTTAACAGGTGGGTGATATTTAAACCACTTCTCCTTAGGGAGTTCGACATGAGTAGCAAATGATTCACAAAAGGAGGCTACTATCTCAGAGTCAAGTCCATATTTAGTGCTAAACTTTTGAAAAGAATTGGTATCCATAAAAGATTTAACACAATCGTACTTAAGTTTAATACCCGACTCTTTACCTTCATCGAGTTCCCAATCTTCAGAGTTGCGTTTAATTCTTTCCAAAAGATCCCACTGGAATTCAATAGTCTTATTCATAAAAGAACCAGCACAAGAAGTATCAAGCATGGTTTGATCATTACGAGAAAGCCGAGCATAAAAGTTCTGGATAATTATTTCTCTTGAGAGCTCATGATTGGGGCATGAATATTATATTGACTTAAGCCTCCCCCAAGCTAGAGCGATACTTTCGCCTTCACGAGGCCAAAAATTATATATATAATTCCGATCACGATGAAGTAGATGCATAGGATAACATTTCTGGTGGAATTCCAATTTCAAACGATTCCAATTCCATGATCCAATGTCATCGCATAGCCTATACCATGCCAATGCTTTTGCCTTGAAAGATAAAAGGAAAACCTTTTTCATAAATTGATCCATGGGTAAACCTGCAAGCTTAAACAGTCCACAAATTTATTCCACATATATCAAGTGCATATCAGGATGTTCGGTTCCATCTCCTGCATAAGGATTAACTAGCAGTTGTTCTATCATACCCGAAGAAATTTCATATTCATTATTTTCAGTAGGTGTAGTAGGTTGAGGGATTCCGGACAAGGTGAAGATACCCCGAAAAACCCCCTCAAAGGATTGTTTTCGATAGTAACAAGTGACAATAAATTTCAGCACACTATATAAATGTTTCCTTACCGAATTCCACTTACCAAAGGTGCTTCACTCCCCGGCAACGGCGCCAGAAAATAGCCTTGATGACCCACAATTATAGGGGATCAATTGTAGCTCTTTTCGATAAGTAAGAGTGTCGAACCCAACGAGGAGCAGAAGAAAATGACAAGTAGTTTTCAGTAAGGTATTGTCTGCAAGTGCTGAAATTGTAAATAGCGAGTAGTTTGATAGCAAGATAATTTGTAATGAGCAAGTAACGATAATAGTAACAAGTATGCAGCAAGGTAGCCCAATCCTTTTGAGGCAAAGGACATGCCAAAACGGTCTCTTATGATAAGCAAAGCGTTCTTGAGGGTACACAGGATTTTCTTCTAGTCACTTTCATCATGTTGGTTCGATTTGTGTTCGCTACTTTGAAAATTTGATATGTGGGTGGACCGGTGCTTAGGTGTTGTTCTTACTTGAACAAACCTCCTACTTATGATTAACCCTCCCGCAAGCATTCACAACTATGAGAAAAGTATTAAGAATAAATTCTAACCATAGCATTAAACTTTTGGATCCAATCGGTCCCTTACGAAATAGCGCATAAACTGAGGTTTAAGCTTCTGTCACTCTCGCAACCCACCATCTAATTGCTACTCCATAATGCATTCCCTTAGGCTCAAATATGGTGAAGTGTCATGTAGTTAACGTTCACATGACACCAGTAAGGGAATGACAACATACATACTATCAAAATATCAAACACATATCAAGTTCACATGATTACTTGCAACATGATTTCTCCCATGACCTCAAGAACAAAAGTAACTACTCACAAATGATAAACATGTTCATGATCGGAGGAGTATTAAATAGCATAATGGATCTGAAAATATAATCTTCCACCAAATAAACCATATAGTAATCAACTACAAGATGTAATCAACACTACTAGTCACCTACATGCACCAATCTATAGTTCCGGTAACAAGATTGAATACAAGAGATGAAGTAGGGTTTGAGAGGAGATGGTGCTGTTGAAGATGTTGATGAAGATTGCCCTCCACAAGATGAGAGAGTTGTTGGTGATGATGATGACGATGATTTTCCCCTCCGAGAGGGAAGTTCCCCCGGCGGAATCGCTCCGCCGAAGGGCAAAAGTGCTCCTACCCAAGTTCCGCCCCGAGACGACGGCGCTCTGTCCCGAAAGCCTTATCTTTATTTTTTAGGTCAAAATGACTTATATACCAAAAGATGGGCACCGGAGGTGGGCCGAGGAGGCCACAACCCACCTGGGCGCGCCTGGGGGGGCCTGGCATGCCCATGTGGGTTGTGCCCACCTGGTGGCCCCCTCTAGTGTTTATTTGCTCCTATATTTCTTAAATAATCCATAAAAAATCTCCGTGAAGTTTCAGCTTATTTGAAGTTGTGCAGAATAGGTGGCCTGACGTAGCTTTCCCAGATTCAGATTTCCAGCTGCCGGAATCCTCCCTCTTGGTGTGTTCCTTGCAAATTATGAGAGAAAAGGCATTATAATTACTCCACAGAGCATTATTATGGTTAAAAACATTATAAATAACAGTAAAAAAACATGATGCAAAACAGACATATCACACATCGTCATCGTCGCGAGCCCCGCCGTGCTGCCGTTCATGCGTCCGCCACTGTGCCGCAGTGTACATCAGCGCGCCGTCCGCTTGCTCGCCGCCTGCCTATCCACGTTGCTGCAGCCGCTTGTCGAAGGCCTTCAGCCGCCTGAGCGCTTCCTCGAACGCCATCATCGTGACGTTGCACAGCTGCTCGATCCCGACCACCGCCGCGTACAGACAGTCCGGCACCGAATCGAGCAGCTTCTTCATGAGCGCGGCGTCCTCCAGTGTCGAGCCGAGCCCCGCGAAGCGCGCTGCCATGGATCCAAGCTTGTGGGCGAAACCATCCAGCGTGTCGCCATCTGCCATGCGCAGGAGCTCGAACTCGCCTCGGAGCGTGCCCAGCCGCGCCGCCCGCACACGATCTGCGCCGATGAACCTGGCCTTGAGGCTCGCCCACACCTCTGCCGCCGTCTTCTACGACGCAACCTGCAGCAGCAGATCCTCCGCGAGTGCACCGAGCAGATACGCCCGCGTCGGCTTGTTCTTATTCGCGATCACGGCCGCCGTTGCGTCCTCCGGCACCACCACTGCCTCCCACAACCCGGCCGCGTCGAGATTTGCCTTGACCTTGATGGCCCGTGCGGTGTAGTTCTCACCAGTGAGCATCGGCACCGGCTACGGCAGTGAGCTGCCCGCTCCGTCGGCGTACGGGATGATGGACATCATCGGCGAGCTCCGATCTCCACATGGCTCTAATACCAATTGTTGGCGCAAAACCCTAGCCCTAGCTCTCCTCTCTCTCTCTCTTACTGAGCTCTCTCTCTGATGCCGTGGCGCGAACCAACGAAGGAGAAGGAAGAAGAAAGGAAGGACAGGGACACGGTGGTGTTTTTCCCGGCGCACGAACGCCTTCCTTGAGCACGAACTCAAAACCCACACCACGCCATTACAACGATCGCCGCAGTGCCTCTTATACCCGGGCAACGCCAGGCCATGACCCGCACGCACCTGCCCACTACACCACCTGACCCGGCCCTCACCGCGCGCGCGCATGACACGCTCCCGCGCGCTCCCCGCATCGAGCCCTCAATGGACCAGCGTGATCACCGCATCCCCGATCGCCAATAGCTACGCCACGCACACACACATGTGGTGTTCGCCTGCACGGACACGCCCATACACCACACACATGCCTACACGCACGCCTACCCCGCGGACCTGGCGCACCCGACACGTCCAGTTCGCGCCCATACACGAGCTGGTCGATCCCAGTGCGCCACCGCGGCTTATTCACCCAACATTTTTCTCCAATCAACGGCAAGCCCATGACCAGGGCGATTTCCCCCTCATGTATGAACCCTAGTTGCTCGATCTGTTTAGAGTATTTATTGGTCATTGTGTGTATCCTCATGGATGCATGTTAGTTAGCTGCATCTCAGAGAAGAACATAGTTTAGTTTTGTATATGTCGTCTCCATGACGGCCTTGGTTGTCTGGTCTGAGAAAAATAAAGTAGGATGACATGGAGTAACTACTCGCGAGCACAGATGCTCTCGATATCTGCAGCGTACGTCAGTGCTTCTGGATCTGCGCCATTTTTTTATTCGCGAGGTTGTGGGCTACCAGAAATTGGGTACTGTTTGAAAATACGTACGCTACAGGGAGAGGTGGTGGGTCATGGAGATGGAATAGAATGGCTCGTTTAACGCGAAGGTGAACGGCGGCGAGGTGATCCATCAGTGGCCGCGCCAGGTTCTAGAGGGTGGGTATTCATTTTGGAGAAGGGTATTCATTTTGCCCAAATCATCACTGGTGTGCAAAAAAATCACTTGTTTTATATAAAATTTCAATGGTTTGTCAAAATCTTGGGTATTCAACCGAATAGCCAAGAAGACCAGATCCATGGATCAGAATCGCCGCTCCCCATCTGATCCGTGGATCGAAAAGTTCGCTTTCCGTCTCGTGGGCACTGTGACGAATTGAATGCAGGGATGAGTGTCTTCTCCCCCAAGGGTCATTTGGTTGCTGAGGAGTGCGGGATAGAGGTCTGGACCGCCGGCGGCGAGGCACCATGGACATGGAGTTTCTGATGCAGATCGGCTGGTATGTTGATCTTTTGGTTTTGGGCAGGTGCGTCTCCATTTGTAGAGGACCAACTTGGTTGACTGAGAGGATCCCTTTCTCCCATGAATCAAATCCGCTCTGCTTGAGGAGGTGGGGGAGAGTTTGGTCCCCGCCCCTGTGCGTGCGAAAGGCCAAGTTGTGGCAGGGCCAATGGTGCCGCAGCAGCACGCGGCGGCAGACAGCGGCGAAGCGCAGGGAAGGGAGAGGTCACCGCCGACATCGGAGCTGTCAACGGGGAGGATGAATCCTCGGGCGCCCGGATGGAACCATAGGTTAGTGAACAAACAACTTTACCCCATCGAACATGGAGCGATTTCTGAATAAAAATGTTGGCATAACTGAAGAAATAGTACAGTTAGAACCGGTAGGATTCATTTACAGTCTGCTTGATCAATTTAGAGAGGTCATGCTAGGAGTGCCTTACTGCAGCAACTAGCAGCAAGGCCATCCACTGGGTAAACTGGAAAGCTGTACTGACTTTCAGCAAGATCATGCTATGATCTTAGTATGCTTCTGCTGCCAAGTAAGAAATACAGTTTGTCAAAGTATGGATGTGGGCTAAAATGGAACCCGGTGGACAGATCGTTCCCTAGAAAATCCGTTGAATATGTGAATCTAGAAGTACTGCTGATTGTAGAGATTGATTCTTTGAATATGTGAATCTAGAAGTACTGCTGATTGTAAAGATTGAATCTTCGAATCTATGAACCTAGGAATATATGAACTGAAAGACTGAATCTATGAATTTGGGAAACTGAATGCAGCAGCAAGGTAAATGTAGGTAGACACGACGCACCTGGAAAGCCAGCGATGGCTGGTCCGGCAAGAACGATCGCCATCGCAAGGAGCGAGGTGTTCGGCACGGTCCAACGGTTCCCTGCTGCGCGGATCTAGAGCGTGCTGCATATTCAGTAGTATTTTCCTTCTTCCTTATTTCCAATGTGCACACTACTTGTCCTCTCAAACTATGTGTAAATTCGACTAAGTGTGCTTATTTCCTTGTTGCTTACCATGTTAAATGGCAAAAGCACATTGGAGCCTCCTCACGGTGCATGTTGAGTAGTATTTTCCTTCTTGCTTATTTCCAATGTGCACAATACTCATCCTCTCAAACTATGTGTAAATCCGACTAAGTTTGCTTATTTCCTTCTTGCTTATACCGTGTTAAATGGCAAAAGCACATTGGAGCCTCCTCACGGTTAATCATCAACTGAACTAACATGTCTTTTTTCCTCCAGTTCGTTGTTTGTTTTCTATCCATTGTTGATAGCACCAAACTTGTTACTGAGGTTAGCCAGCATCAATAGTTTGCTTGAACCAGATGTTAAGCTGCCATTACATGTAGTTTGAAGAGACAATGCTTATAGCTTACTTTCAATATTTGTAGGTTATAATTGAAGAGCTGATAAAGCAGTTAAAGGAACTCATATTTGACAAGGTAAAAGGAATTCCAAGCTTCTGATGTGCTTATTTTTAATTGTTAGTTATATTCACATGAGACTATTTATGTTGGAGCTCCTTGCTGGAACAGAACGGGAGACACCCATTGCTGCAGATATTTCACCCACATGGCTCACATTATCTGACTCCGACTGGTTTGATTTATCGGAATTACAACGTGCCTTACCTTATTTGAAAGGCAAATTACCTATTCTATAAACTCTTAAGTACTTTGAAGAGAAACAGGCCCCCAGAAAATTGCTTTTTTTTGTTTCAGGATGAGGCATCAGTTAACTTGGATAATGTAGCTGACAAAGAACATGAGGGTTCATAAGACACACAGGTTGCATGTGATAGCATGAAGGACCCGATTAAATGGCGGCAAGAACTGTTGGTGAAAAGAGCGTTTTCTGAGGTGATACTCATAACATGTATTTAACTTTTGATTTGCTTATTCAACGGCATTTCTCTTGGAGCATGTACTTTCCCCCTCAAGAGATCTACATATATTCTCACAGTAGTGTAATATATATGATTTAAGTGTGACCATTTGTCAAAGAACACCTAATCGCAACATTACTACGCTCCCATCAGTCACATAACACCCCTGATCCCAACATTACTATGCTCCCACAGTCCCCTAATCCCAACAATAATGTAGGTGTTCTTTTTTCCTTCTCAGGTACTCAGTGAGACTTGCATTGAAAATGTTGGAGAGTCAGTTCGAACAAACTTTGGTGAAGATGTATTATATGAAGTGATCTCCTTAGTCCATGGTCTACGCTTCTACCTGTACCTCTATAACCGGTATCTCGGGATAATATTCATTCATATATGAAATTTCTTTGCGGAAGGAACTACTGTGATAAATATGCTTATACTTGCTTGACCTTCTGATAAACTGTTAGTTTAACCTCTGTTTTCCTGATTGTTATTCGACAATCTGGAAATATTCTTATAAGTTGATGGAACCTTTTTCTCTGGGATGTTCCTTAGGCCCATGTGCAGTATTAATGTTATTCACTTTTCCTTGGTGATGAATTAACCTCCTGTAAAAGAAAATGACACTCGAGTCTACACACAAACGTACCTACTGTTTTCTTAATCTGACTCTTGATACAAATGAGTAATCAACTGTTAAAGGGCGTCATGATTGAACACATTTTCACTTTGTAAGAGGTAGTGCTGATATGCTTACTAAGATTATGCATCTCCATTTTCCAAGATTTCTATTGGTGCACAAGGTAATGTTTTGGGGGGCTTCACTGACAGGATCCACGTACTTCAGGACTGTGTGGGCAGTTCCCATGTCTTTGCAATTTTTTTCACCTTTTCATGATTTAGAATTTAATTTGGTTCAGAAAGCATGGCTGAAATGCAGCCTATTAACACTAGAGGGTCATGGTATAAGTCAAGGACTACTTCGATTGTGAGCCCACGATGATGAGCTGATCAAGCAGGTGATGATGACGGCGAGGGTCTGCTTAGTGGGGGCAGCGGATGGGCGCTGGCCGTAATAAGAGTTGTCTGTAAAGCATTTGCCATGCCATCAGGCTGTATCTTCATATTTCTTCTTTCCTGCACTATAAATACAAATGTATGAGTAGATCTGAACTTGTAATTTCTCTGTTGCAACACATGCCTAAGCTTCCTACAAATGATCATGTACAAAACACAGACCAAACAACTCAATGTACAGTGCCTTTGCGGACGCTATCTTGTTTCAAAGTTTGAATTTTGAACGGCTGGAGCGAGGAAGAAGCTGAAGAAGTCATGGCCGCCGACATGGTTTCTCTGCAGCGGGGTTGGAGAGGATAGGAGAAGGAAGGATCTGCAGGAGGATGGAGAGGTGGCTGGTGACCAGCAGTAAATGGAGTAGGTGAGTTGGACGGCTCCCGTTAGTACCAGTTTGGCTGAGCCGTGGCCCATAATATAGCTGGCCAAACAGGCCGTGCTAACTGGGCCGGCCCGGTAGCACGCAGGAACGGCACGGTCCAGGCACGGCATGGCCCGAGCTAAACGGGCTAGGCCTGGCATGCGGCACGCCATGGGCCATGCCTAGGCCTGGACGCTGGGCACGCGGGCCGGCACGACACGGCCCGTTTAATTTTTGTTCAGAATTATTTATATATATGACCTAAATTATAACCCAATAGGCCTAAAATACAGCCGAACATGCTAAAAATCAGATGGGCTAGCGTGCTAAACGTGCCACGGGCCGGCCCGTTTAATAACCAGGCCGTGCCTGGGCCAGAGAGCCACGCCCGTGGGCCGGCACGGCACGGCTATTAAACGTGTCACGGCGGGCCGTGCCGGGCTAGGCACGATTAGCACGGGCTGGGCCGTGCCATGCGGGCCGGCCCGTTTGGCCAGGTCTGGCCCATAAGTGGCACGACCGTCTGAGCCAGTTGGGGTGGGACGACGAGCATGCCATTAAGTGCGGCAGGTGGGTGGGCCCTGTCCAAGAAATAGGATTGATATACTATTCAGAATACAGAAGATTATACACGGGGCAGTGCGAATCTTGTTGGCAGTGGACGAGTAGGATATAGTGAGCATCTGAGCTCGAGCTGAGATTAGCACTTTCAGACTGAAATCGTAGGTTATAGACTGAAATCGTAGGTTATGGACCAATGGATGAGATGGATAGGATGAGAGGACAATATTTTGAGAATAAAATATGAAAGGATGATACAACTTGTATGAACATGCTTAGGCTAGGAAGAGGATTTTTCTTCCGATTTTGTCACCTTTTAGGGGCCGCACCGATTCATATGTGTGTTGAGCAGCAAGTTGGCAAGGATGGTACATCTGATGGCAACTTTGGTATATCGAGCGAAATTGTTAGTTGTTATTTCAAAAAGGTCATCCATGCCATTGGAGAGCTAGGCCATGACCTTATTAGGAATCCCTCATTGGCAACCCCAACCAAAATAGAAGGAAATCCCCGGTGGGATCCATACTTTAAGGTATGAGTTTGAGTGACAACTAAATTTTTTCATTTTCTAGGCATGCATCTGGTTTAGCCCTTATTTTTTTTGCACAAATAGGATTGTGTTGGACCTATTGATGGTACACATGTATGAGCCTCTGTTAGAAAGGACATGGAGCATTCCTGTCATGCTAGAAGGATCCATGCTACTCAAAATGTGACGGCGGCTGCTGATTTTGATCTTCGGTTCACATTTGTGTTGGCTGGTTGGGAGGGGACCGCACATGATACTCTAGTTTTATGTGATACTTTAGAACGTGAAAATATTCTATGTGTCCCACAAGATAACTTGATGTAGCTACATTTTATCAATGCTACTATTTATGTATAGCAAAGTAACCCGTTTGTTGCTCACATGCTAGGAACATTCTATTTGATGCCACATATGGAGCCAAACCGGGGTTCTTGCCTCTTTTTGTGGCGTGAGGCGCCATTTAAAGAGTGGGAGAACAATCCTGTTCAAGGTGAGGAGTTGTTTAACCATAGACATTCTTCCATTCGTACAACCGTAAATCATGCATTAGAATCAATCAAGGGAAGATTCAAAATCTTTGATGAGGCCAAGCCCTTTTTATGCTATCCTACTCAAGTAGACATTGTCATAGATTGTTGCATTGTTCACAATTGGGTTATAAATGATGGGATAGATGAATTTATCGTACCTGAGACTGAATGTGTTACCAATATTAATCATGCTTCAATGACAGGGGGCCAAGCAGACAAGTGGCATTTGACAAGTTACATGTTCATCATATTAAAAAAATATAGTTTTGTGTTGAACGACTTGATTGACCTTTGTTGAAACGTGATATCTATGTATTTATTACCGACTGATTCTCCTATTATCTCTAGCCTTGTATAGCTGATTCCTAGAGATATTGTAGGGTTAGTTGGCTTGTCACGTAAGACACCACCTGTATATATTGTAACCGACTCCGATAGAATACAATTGAGTTGCATCCTATAGTCTTCTACACGGTATTAGTTTTCTACCGATCTCCATTGCTTCTGCCCTAGGCCGTCGCCACGTCTCTCGCCGCCGCCTCCTCCCCTCTCCCTGTCGCCGCCGCTTGCTTCCCAAGCCGCCGCCGCCGCTTGCTCCCCAAGAAGCCGCCGCCGCCGCCAAACCCTAATCCTTCCCAACTTCCCAACCGCCGCCATTTCCATCATCATGGCAGGATCCACCTCCTCCCTCGGCAGCTCCACCATCATCATTACCTTCACCTCCGACCGCCTCAACGATCTTCCCATCAAAGACCATGTTCCCGTCATCCTCGAGCTCGACTCCCCCTCCCACAACGCTTGGCGCACGTACTTCATGCTTCTCTTCCGCTCTTACCGTCTCATTGAGCACGTTGACAGGACCGTCAACATCCGTGACATGAAAGGCGATGACGAGCGGCTGCCGTCGACGCCTGTATCGTGGCTGTTCCTCATGATCTCGCGCGGGCTCTTTGACATGGTGAATTGACGCGACCCGTCCGCGCATGCCATCTGGACGCGGCTTTGTGACCTCTTCCTCGACAATCAGCTTCAGCGTCGCGTGTTCCTCCAAGGGGAGTTTTTCACCATGCAGCAAAACGATCTCACGATCGACGAGTACTACACCAAGCTGAAAGTTCTCTCCGATGAGCTTCGCGACGTCGGCATGGTGATCGACGACTCGGTCCTCCTCAGCATCCTCCTCCGCGGCCTCCACCCCAACCATGGCCAGTCCGCCGCCAACCTCTCCCTCACCACGCCCTCCTACGCGAAGGCCGTCACCTACCTGTGGATGGAGGAGAAGCGTCTCCGCCACGTGGCTCGGCAAGCGCCTCTCGCCGGCACCGTCGGGGGTCCCGCTGCCCTCCCGCAGCCCTCTCACGCACCGGCTCCACAACCGCCCGCCGCCCCCGACCGCGGCCGCCAGAAGAAACAAGGGGGTGGGGTCGCGACGGGCGGGCCCACAACGGGGGCTCCCAGCCCCGCCAGACGGCTTCACCCCGCCCCTGCCCCGGCCTCGGCGCCTCCGCCTTGGCTCACGGGGTACAACCCCTAGACCGGGGTGGTACATGGCTACTCCATGCCGCTACCGCGGGCCCCTGCTCCGGGCATCCAGGGCCCTCGTCCGGCTCACCACCAGGCCCTCCTGGCCGCGCCGGGTGGTTCCGGTCCTGGCGGCTCCTCGGCGTACGGCGGGCCTGCGGCCTACGGCGCCGCTATGCCGCCCCCTACAGTGTCGCCCCACCGGCTACTCCTACGACCCGGCGCTCCTAGCCGCCCTCCACGCCGCCCCTTCCCCAAGCAACTACTCTGGCCACGGGGACTGGTACATGGACACAGGCGCCGCTGCTCATATGGCGTTGCATCCCGGTATCCTCTCTAATGCCTCTCCATACCCCTTCTTCGCTCGCATCGTTGTTGGTGATGGCTCTACGGTTCCCATCACTCACCACGATGCGTCTTCCCTCCACTTACCATCGTCATCTTTACCTCTTAACAATGTTCTTATGTCTTCGCCCTTAATAAAAAATTTATGTTCCGTTCGTACTCTCACTCATGAACATCTTGTTACAGTTGAGTTTGACAAACATCGTTTTTCTATTAAGGATGCCCACTCCCGGAAGGTTCTGCACCGATGTGATTCTCCTAGCGATCTCTATCCGTGCGGACCAGCCATGGTCCCGTCGCCCTTCACGGCGACGTCTCCCTCTGGCATGCTCGTCTCGGTCATCCCAGCGCCGACGTTCTTCATAAAGTTTTGCGGACTTTTCCGTTTTCATGTAATAAATCGGAGGCACACACTTGTCATGCCTGTCACGTAGGAAAACATATTCGTTTGCCGTTTTCTTCTTCATCATCAATTTCCACTTTTCCCTTTGATGTTATTTACTGTGATGTTTGGATATCTCCCGTGCCTAGGAATTCGGGTTTATCATATTACCTCGTGATTTTGGATGATTTTTATCATTTCACTTGGACATTTCCGTTACGCCGCAAATCCGACGTCGCCTCAACACTTCATGCTTTCTATGCTTATGTTGCCACCCATTTTCATCGCACCATTGCTCATCTCCAAACGGACAATGGGAAGGAATTTGATAACCTTGCTATTCGCACTCTTTTATCCACTCATGGCACCATTTTTCGTCTCACATGTCCATATACATCACAGCAAAACGGCCGTTCCGGACGTGTTCTTCGCACGCTCAATGAGAGTGTTCGCGCTTTGCTCTTCCACGCGCATATGCCTTCCCGGTTTTGGCCCGATGCTCTTGCCACAACTACACTTCTTCTCAACATCCGGCTTTGTAAACCCTAGTGGAACTACACCCCTCATCATCTCTTATTCGGGTCACCTCCATCATATGATGATCTCCATGTTTTCCGTTGCCTTTGTTATCCTAATATCACAGCCACGGCGCTGCACAAGTTGGCACCTCGCTCTCTTGCCTGTGTCTTTCTTGGGTACCAACCCAATACCAAAGGCTTCCGCTGCTACGACCCGGAGTCCCATCGTGTGGTCGTGTCTCGGCATGTTTATTTTGATGAGGTTGTTTTTCCTTTTCAGCAGGCATCAACGCGTTCCTCGCCATCTCCGGGCGCCCCTCCTTGACAGGTTCGTGGAGCCCTTGCGCTCCCTCCACCCCGTCGCTTGGGCACGACTGCGGCCTCGACGGACTCTCCGTCCTCGGTCGTGGCCTCGCCGCCCTCGGCGTTTCCCTCGCCGGCTCAGGAGGAGCCGGCCTCCTGGCCCTCGCTGGGCCCTCATCTCTCAGCTCTGGAGGAGCCGACCTCGTCAGGACCGACCCTGCTCCTGGCCCCACCACCAGCCGGGCCTTCGGGGGTCTCGTCCCCGATCGCGGTCTCGCCCTCGACTGGGTCTCCGGGCGCCTCGCGGAACTTCTCACCGGCTTAGGACGAGCCAGCCCTCTCTCCCCCCTTGGCGCCTTCATCACCGACCCTGACCGGTCCTTCTCGCGCTTCGTCGGCCACGCCGTCGGCCTCGTCGACCGCGCCCTCGACTCCGACGCCCGTGGCCTCGCCCGCGTCTTCATCACCATCTAAGCTGCTGGTTGTGACGTCACTGTTCGTGCTTCATCAGTCTGATCATGTGGCTATGCTTCTGCTCTACGTCGATGATATTTTCATCACTGCCTCCCGAGAGGATCTTCTTTGCGACATCATTGGTCGTCTTGGCTCTGAGTTTCGACTGAAGGACCTAGGCACGTTGCACTTCTTCCTCGGCATTAATGTGTGACGCGATGCCTCGGAGTTCTTTCTTCACCAAGGGCAATACGCTCTTGATCTTCTCGACCGAGCCGGCATGACTGCCTGCAAGCCGGCCGCCACGCCTGCTGAGGCCAAGCCGAAGCTCTCCGCCACCACTGGCCAGCCTGTGCCGACGCCTCCCTCTACCGCAGCATTGTTGGCGCACTTCAGTACCTTACGCTCACCAGACCAGACATTCAGTGTGCGGTGCAGCAAGTTTGCTTGCATATGCACTCGCCTCGTGATGTTCACTGGTCCTTGATTAAGCACATTCTTCAGTACATTCGCGGCACGCCGACCTACGATCTTCGTCTCCGCGCCTCTTCCTTGACTGAGCTTATTGCTTATACTGACGCAGATTGGGCTGGCTTTCCTGACACTCGACGTTCCACGTCTAGCTATTGTGTCTTCTTCGGTGACTCTCTTGTCTCTTGGTCCTCTAAACGGCAGCCTATTGTCTCATGTTCGAGTGCTGAGGCCAAGTACCGAGCTGTTGCCAACGTGGTCGCGGAGACTTGTTGGCTTCATCATCTTCTTGGTGAGCTTTGGATTCCACTTCCGAAAGCCACCATGGTCTTCTGTGAGAACGTGTCGGCCAGCTACCTCGCGGCTAATCCGGTGCAGCACAAGCGCACCAAACACAATGAGCTCGATGTTCACTTTGTGCGCGAGAAGGTTCAGTTGGGTCAGCTTCGTGTTCTTCACGTTTCGACTACCCAACAGTTTGCCGACATCATGACCAAGGGGTTGCCAACTGCTGCATTTCAGGAGTTTCGTTCCAGCCTTTGCATCGCCGATGCCGATGCTTCGACTCCGGGGGGGGGGGGGGGGGGGTTGAAACATGATATCTCCGTATTTATTACCGACTGATTCTCCTATTATCTCTAGCCTTGTATAGACGATTCCTAGAGATATTGTAGGGTTAGTTGGCTTGTCACGCAAGACACCACATGTATATATTGTAACCGACTCCGATGGAATACAATTGAGTTGCATCACTACAAAAAAAGACACATCCGTGACATTTTGGGCCAAATGAAATTTTTTTCTGTCATACATATGACACTTCTATGACGATAATTGTGACAAAACCCGGTATCATCATAGGTGTGGTGGGCTCCTACTTCTATGACAAAAAATCATGACAGAAAATGGGCTTTTCGTCCTGGGCGGGCCGGAGACGCAGCTGCATGACATTCTTTGGGCCGTCCATGACGGAAAAAACCATGGTAGAAGCGAGGGGGAGGAAAATTTCGGGGAGTTCCCGGTTACGGTGGGAGGTCGGGGGCCGAGCGATGCGCGTTTCTCTCGTACACGTATGCATGTGTGTGCGAGGCGTTGGCTCTAACTGAACCCGAGCGAGGCGTTGGTCTCTAATTGAACCCGAGCAGTTGCACTGCAGGCTACGCGTTACTGAACCCGAGCGATCGATCCATGGCTGTTAACTGAACCCGATCGAGCGATTCCTTCGCTACTGCTGCTAACTGAAGCTGATCGATGCTGCCTCTGGGATGAACAGTGAGCATTGCAGGGGGGTGGATGAAAAGTGAGCGGTGGCGTTGCCTCTAGATGAACAGGACCCCGTCGTGTGGTGGAGGGCTGGATGAACAGTAGACGGTGGAGGGGTGCCCGTGGAAGGGTGGTTGAACAGGACCCCGTGGTGTGGAGGGCTGGATGAACAATAGACGATGGAGGGGTGGTTGGACAATAGCCGGTGGAGTAGCGCGCGGTGGAGGCTGGATGAACAGGAGCCCGTGGAGGCTGGAGGAGGTCGACGGTGGAGATGAACAGTATCCCGTGGAGTCCCGTTTTGCGGTACGCCACACCCCTCCCGATGAACATGACCCCCGTTTCGACCGTAGGAGGTCCGTTTCGCGGTACGCCACACCCCTCCCGATCAACAGGACCCCCGTTTCGACCGTAGGAGGTCCGTTTCCTCTGTTTTGCGGTACGCCACACCCTCCCCATCAACAGGACCCCCGTTTCGACCGTAGGAGGTCCGTTTCCTCCGTTTTGCGGTACGCCAAACCCCTCCCGATGAACAGGATCCCGTTTCGAACGTGGCCGGTCGAACACAAGGCCGTTTCCTCCGTTGTGCGATACGCCAGGCCTCGTTTGCATCACCTGTAACGTCCAAGCCCTACCGATGAACACGACCACGCATTTCGTTCCGACCCAGCCGGTTGGCTCCCACGCGTTCCGTTGCCTCCCGATGAACACGACGCATTTCGTTGCCTCCCCATGAACACGACGCATTCCGTTGCCTCCCCATGAACACGACGACGACGCTGTTTCTCCGTTCTGACCCAGTCATGTACACGAGCCTTGGCTGTACGTATGCGCGAGTAGGCGTTCGAGATCCCGCCCGTATGTACACATACGTTGCCTATTTTCTTTTTACACCCTGGCCGCTGTACATACGTGTACATGCTACGTGCGCGCCTCTACTACGACACGTGCGCGCCTTTACATCCACTAGTATATATGTACGTACACGTTCGCGACCAGAATGACAACGCTACGTATGCTTCGACCAGGTGGGTCCCGACCGTCAGGCACTTCCTTGCGTGCGAAGATGTAGCTGGTGGGTCCTAGCAGTCAGGGGGGCGAATCTTTTTGTTTTTTTTGCACGGACGCACTTCCTTGCATGCGAAGGTGTAGCTGGTGGGTCCCAGCAGTCAGGGGAAACATTTTTTTTGCAAAATACGCTGGTCCGTCCGGTGGGTCCCTGCTGTCAGGTGGAGGAATAATTATTTTCCACGCAATAAGGATGCACTTCCTTGCTGCGCCCGTGGACCCAGCTGTCAGCGCCTCCACGCACAGTACTCTTCCGATGAAAGTCGGTCGTTGACCACATTGACCATGCCGCGCCAAGAGCACCACAGCGGTGGACGACGGCGAGGCCTAGGAAGGGGACGATACGGAGGTAGGGAAGACTCGGCAGTTGTTTCCCACGCGGAGGGGAGTACGACTGTACGAGGGTTTACTGGTTCGTCTGCCGTCGCCGGAGAATAACAGCAGGTGTGGGTGAGTAGAGGGATGGCTAGGCCAGCGATGAGAGTATGGTGGGGCGGTGAGGCCTGCGCGGCAGCAGAGACGGCCGCGGGAGGAGGGAGCAGGCAGTCCCGCCGGCGCTTGTTTGAGCGGCTGGAGCAGGAAGATCAGAGATTGAAGAAGCACGATGGCCGTAAGATGGACATCCAACAGTCACTGCTTGTGCATCAACCTTTTTTAGAAAAGCCTCAAATCTGTGGAAAACAGCATACAACCCATCTGCCATTATTTCTAATAATTTACAGCCCATTTGCTAATTCTTAAGGTTTTTTGAAGCCCATATTCTTTTTGTTAGCATTACAACCCATATTGTGGCCACGGTTAAAAAATTATACGAAATTTTGCATATTTCAGTGCGGTTCGAACTGTTTTTAATCTGGAAATTTCGACTCACATTCAAACTGATTTTAAAAATAAATGCATATCAATATAAAATCCAACAAATTCTCCACGCATAAAAAATAATGTAATTTAAAATCTTGAAATGAAAAAAAAGATATTTGAAACTAATTGTCGGTTTGATGTGTTTTAAAAATGTACAACCCATTTCTCATTACTGATGGGCCATTTTCTCGGCCAGCCGAATGAAAGCTCTCCTCGTCTTGAAAGATTTGCAGCCCAACAGGCCTGACAAAGCGACTTACTTGGCAAATCACAAAAAAACTGGGTTGTGGTCGTGGACCCAACTGTCAGCCTCTCCACGTACAGTACTCTTCCGATGAAAGTCATTCCTTGACCACGTTGACCACATTGCGCGGAGAGCACCACGGCGGTGGACGACGGCGAGGCCTAGGAAGGGGACGACGCGGAGCCGGGGAAGACGCGGCAGTGGAAGCCCGCACGGAGAGGAGTACGAGGGTTCACTAGTTCAGCTGCGGTGTGAGGCTGCCGTCGCCGCAGGGCCTGGCCTGCGATGGGAATAGTAGGGGGCGGTGAGGCCTCCGCGGCAGCACAACCGACCATGGGAGGTAGGAGCATGCGGCACGACCGGCGCTGCTTTGGGCGGCTGGAGCAAGAAGACCAGAGGTTGAAGAAGCACTACGGCCGTTGGATGGACATCGTACGGTCACTAAAGCTATAATCGTTCATATTGACTAAGTTGACAAAGCCCTTCGTCGCCGTCAACTTAGTAGGCCCACAAGTCAGCCTCCCACCAAGGTGGGTCCCAGGTAGCCGGGGGAGTATTCATTTTTTGTGCGTAATAAGGAGTCACTTCCGGTGGGTCCGAGCTGACAGCGGGGGGAACATTTTTTTCGCGAAATACGATGGCCCGTCAGGTGGGTCCCAGTAGTCAGGGGGCAAACGTTTTTTTCGCAAAATACGATGGCCCGTCCAGTGGGTCCCTGCTGTCAGTTGGAGGAATCATTATTTTCCGCGTAATAAGGAGGCACTTACTTGCTGCGGCCGTGGACCCAGCTGAGACTCTCCACGTACAGTATACTTCCGATGGAAGTCGTTCCTTGACCACGTTGACCTCGCCGCATTCCGTTGCATGCATGCGTCCATGGGCGTGGTGCGTCCCCACTGTCAGCCTCTCATGTACAGTCATCTTCCGGTGACTCTCGGTTGTTGACCACGTTGACCACACCATGCCGAGTGCACCCAGACTGGAACGACCCGGAGATGGGGAAGACGGGGCAGTGGAGTCGCAGATGGAGAGGAGTGGGAAACTTCACTGGTTCGGGTGCGCGGCAGCACAACCGCGGTGCCGCCCACGGGAGACAGGATCAAGAATAGAGGTTGAAGAAGGAGCACGGCTGTTGGACTAACATCCAACGGTCCAGCTTCTAGAATCATTTGTTGATTAAGTTGACAAAGCCATGCGTACACGTCCGCTTAGTAGGCCCACAAGTCAGTCACCAAATCTGACGGGTCCCAGCTGTCAACGGGATGAATATTTTTTTTCGCAAAACAAGGAGGCACTTCCTTCCGTGCGAAGATACAGCCGGTGGGTCCCAGCTGTCAGGTGGAGGAAACATTTTTTTTCAGCTTAATAAGGAGGAACTTTCCTTGCGTGCGACCATGGACCTCGTGGGTCCCAGCCGTCAGGCTCTCCATATACAGTCCTCTTCCGATGACTCTCGTTTGTTGACCACGCCACACCGAACGCAGCGAGGCGGTGGAGTCGCATATTGAGAGGAGGAGAAGGGTTATAACTGGTTCTGTTGCGGCGTGGGGCTGTAGTCTGTGGAGAATAACAAGAGGTGTCGAGGGGTGGAGGGATAGCCTGGCCGGCGGTGGGGTAGCGCTTCGCAGCGATGCGTGCTAAGCAGAGCCGCTAGCCGCCGGAGGCCAGACCAGGCGGTCCCGACGACGCTGGAGGAAGAAGACGAGGGATTGAAGGTGCATGCCGGCCGTTGGATATAAATCCAATGGCTGTGGATGACACAATCATTTGTTGACCAAGTTGACAACGCCCTGCATAGGCTTCGACCTATTGGCCCACATATCAGCCTGCAAAAATGTGGCATATATTTAACCCATGTTTTCTAGAATGTACAGTCCATTTGCTGGGCTGGGTGAACAAATAATTTCGCGTCAATCAGGCCCATTTATATTTTCTAAAAAATCTCAGCCCATTTGCACTTCCTTGAAATACACGTATTAGGTTGGCTCGTTATATATATAATGTTATGTTAGAAGGAGCAATTAATATCAAAGAATAAACCGCACGGGCTAGTCTATAGAATATTGATGAATTGATATTCTTTTGGTTCATTGTTGTTATTTTGACTATTGCTTGCTTCAAGATTATTCCTTTTTCCAAAGTGATTTTTCTAAAATGCCATATTTTTATAATTAAAATTAAATCAACATAATATCCATCGATTTTTATTTCTAGTTTTATTATAACTTCAGATTTTTTATTGTATTTATGTTTCAAGTGCATCATTGTGCATGTTTAATATGTGCCAGTTTTGTTGGCATACTTCCTTGAAAGTGTAAATTCAGATAAGACTTCCAAAAAAGGTAATATCTAACTATGCATGACTTTATAAATATTCGGAAGAAATATACCAATCCTTATCTTCAACTTGTGTGACACTGTAAAGTAGCTTTCTAAACAATATCTCCCGGTTGAAGTACCCTTTGATTTAAAATGCAATTCAAAACATTGATACAACTCCCAAGACATCCCTAAATTTGGGCTTTGCTCATCGATCATAATCCAATATCTTTTTTACTGGTCACAATTGCTCCTTCGTAAGGCATCACATTTGTGCTGGCTGAACTTTTTAAAAGATCGGACGACCGCGACCCGTCAGATTTGACGCATCGAACCGCCGAGCGTTACCATCCCCCATTGCAACAGACATCTTGCCGCAAAATTTTCAGCAAAAGTCGTCTTGTTGCAGTTCTTTTTTTGGAACAGACATCTTGCTGCAGAATTTTCAGCAACAGACGTCTTGTTTCGGTTCTTTTTTTGCAACAGACATTTTGTTCCAGAATTTTTGTTTTTAGAATTTTTCTACAACAACTGTCTTGTTACAAAGCCGCGTTAGAGGACTTGTTGCAGGATTATATTTCTACAAAACAAAGCTGCATACCATCACAGTAATTGTTCGCCGCCAAGATTGCAACAACACCGCTGTTGTTGAAATAGGTGTTTGTACTTGCCTTTATGCTGAGGATGCGTGGCATGCAACGGAGGCGACGGACGTACGGTGATTGTCAACCGGCTGAGGGCAATCGTTTCCCTTTAGAAAAATGCATAGAAGAAAATCATCAAATACCCTTGCAAAAATGGCATCAACTTAATATGGGGTTAGAAATTAAGGTGTACAAACTACTATTTCTTTTTTTTACTGTCAACGTGATGAAGTCAAACCTTTTTTCCACTATGTACCATCTATTTAGATATATTGTACTATTGTTTTTATATAGATAGTGACCATGATTAAGTTGAAACCTCAACAATTAATGTAAAAAAAATCAATTAGCCAGTATCGTTCCTTGCTAACATCCTCTACTGTTATGTTTTTCCATGTACGCATGTGCCCTAGAGCAAAGAAATTTCAAACTGTGTGGAACGTTATTTTATATTTATCAGTATTTCTACTTACAAAAAAAAATAAGTGTTGGAAATTATAGCTTTCAGTTCCCCGAATATCTGACTGGTTTTGGA
Source organism: Triticum urartu (assembly GCF_003073215.2). NCBI lineage: Eukaryota > Viridiplantae > Streptophyta > Magnoliopsida > Poales > Poaceae > Triticum > Triticum urartu. The sequence continues at coordinate 90,806,619 of NC_053028.1, read as the reverse complement.
TTTTTTGTTTGAAAACTATATATGACCCAAAACACACGCTAAAGGCTTTTTTGAAACGAAACATAGTATAGATCTGAATTTTGCATAACACACCTTTTTCAAGAGAATATACTAATTTATTTGTATCTGTTCCAAGAATCATAGAGCATCGTGTTGGTACGTAGGCATTTTACTCCTGTTTATATAAGATAAAAGATGAAACAAACAATAATCAGAATACATTAAGACATCCACCAAACAGCAACTAAACTGAGCTTAAACACTGATTGTTTCTTCTCAGAGAGAATAAAAACGTTTGGTAAGAAAAATATTAAGGGCATCATTGGTTCCTTTGAGAAAGATGAACGTACAGCTGAACTGCAACAAAGGCATGATTCAGTTCCAGCGGTGAAAGGAATTAAGCTTGAACCAACATCTTAGTTGCATAGGATTATTAATTAAAATCCAATCTCTAGAACACGTACCAGCGTAAACATCTATCGCTTCGTCAGCTCTCATCCGTCCGTTGTCCCTCTCCCTTCATGTACAACATGCTTGCAATTTCCGTTGTCACGCACTCCTGCAGTCCTGGTTCCCATCTTTAATCTGCATGCATTGCCGCTGATGGCCGTTCTGTTGGGTCACTGGACACAGCCGGTTAGCTCCCACCAAAGACATGGCAAGCATGATCTCGACAACTTGGCCTGGCATGACAGGCCCGCGCCCCCATTGGGAGTTGGCACGACAACATATCCTAGTTCTTCACTTCTTCTACAGCGGCAACATGCTATCCGAACCACCACTTGCGAATCATCTACCAGCACTAAAACAAACCATTTCACCATGCAAACATATTCCGTTGAGGATGGAAAATAAAACCTGTTAAGCTACCTATGTGATCCAGCGTCCTTGAAATCAGCGTCTTGGCTTTGTGTGTGGTGTACTTATATGAAAAATAAGAGATCTATGGTGTACTGGTCTTAGTGCTAGACAAAAACCAAGCAGGATATTCACGGAATTTAGTGGAGGTAGACAATCGAGGATGAACTCGGTGACTTCGGAGCCCATGCGATCGCACGGTCTAGGTCTAAATATTACATCAGAATCTATGTTATTAACAACAATAATGTGTTGTGTGCAAACTCGGACCAGCCATCTAATAAAACCTGTAAAATTGGAAGGATGGGGATTTATGGGTGAGTATATTTCTGCGGATGAGTTTGTCAGATGGACATGACAAGTCCTCGTGTTAATTCAAAAAAAAATTAACATGAGAAGTCCTCGTGTTAATTCAAAAAGTTTACATGAGAACTGAAACATGCCGCACCATCTTGAGCACAGATGTTTGACTAATCTGAATTCTCAAAGCACTTTTCTTTCTCCACTGGAAATAGCATAGGCTGCACATGCAATTGCCTTTGGAATTTCTCTCCAGAATTCATCACGCTCGTCTCCATCGCTGACATACAGAATCATAACCACACACATGAAAGTTGATCAATCTGCTAACCTGTATGTTGGGCGCCATGAGTGATCGGCTCTCCAACCTTGATGGGGAGCCTAGTTGATGCCATGCCGCTAATCCACATGTAGGCGAATGATCATGCCAACCTTATTCTAATAACCTTTTTTTCTCCAATGGGAATAGCATAGGCAGCAGATGTGCTTGCTGTTGGAATTCCTCCATCACGGCTCCTCTGCATTGCTGATGTACAGAAGATTATCTGGCTCTTCCACCCGGATGAGGAGGCTCGTTGTAGACCAAGGTCCATGACGCATGCCATGCAAATCAACTGCGGGGAGTACCGTGAAGAGGAAGGAACGTGTAGTATAGGAGATAGAGATTTCTTTTTTTAGAAAGAGATATAGATTGCTTTAATTAGGAAGCAATAAACGATCGAGTAGTATTAGGATCAGGTGTTTTTTTATTTAAAGAAAGGATCGTGTGTTTGGCCGAATGATTTCTTTTTATTTTTAGATAGAGATATAGTTGCTTTAATTAGGAAAGCAAGAAACGATGGAGTAGTATTAGGATCGTTTGTTTTTTTAGGAAAGGATCGCGTGATTAATGGAATCTATTTTCAGGAAAGGATCGCCTAGGAGCAATTTTTTTTCCATGACCATCTCTCCACCGTAATAACAGGACATCTCTTTTTTTTTTACAAAACTTGTATGAGTTAATCTAAACCTAATGACATGGTCCCATTAGATGTACGTCTCCTATTTCCAGATTAACTTGGGAATTAATAGGTGTCTTTTTTTTCCTCAAGAGCAATAGATAAATAGATAGAATAGATCTACACCGTAATAACTCGGTCCCATCAGATCAACGGCTCCTAATTACTGATTAACGTGGAAATTTCTAGGGAGTCTAGGATTAGTATAGGTACTAGTCGTCAACCCGTGCATTCGCACGGGCAACAATTTTTTTTGGAAGTGTTAGCTTGACAATAACAATGGTTAGATAAAATCTCAGAAACCAAATCTACGGTTACATTGTATCTTACACAACTAATTGTTTCTAGTTACCCTACTTATGCTATTCCTGGACAAATAAATTATGTATGGTTGGAGATATAATCCCTCTCTAACTTGTGGGAGAAAGAGGTGTCCAAAACACTTAAACACAAAACAAATCCTAAAATACAAAGTCAAACTACAATTAAACACAAAACAAATCCTAAAATAAATCATGAGTTAATTTTGATAATAATCAATTAGCAGCTAACACTCAAAGAATGCTTACATCAGATATCTATGTGCCGCCATCAAATAAAAATACAGGAGTTTGTTGAATACCACATCCAATATCTTACGAACGTGGCTCATTTTAATTCCAGTTAAAACATGTATATACATTGGATAGTTGATCGCAAATAGTTCACATTGCAATATGTTTTCTTTCTGTCAACGACCATGCTTTTATATATGCACATTGTTATATTTGTAGGTACATATATACTGAAGTTATATTTTTAGATAGTTTCACAGTATAGAAACCCTCATATCTCTTGGTTCCACTTATCACATCGTAGAAAAGTCCAGTCGCAGGGATAAACTGATCTGCTCCACTCAATAATACCTCGATTAGTACCATATAAGCTAGAAGAGTGTGTAGTGCAAATTTTACTTTACCACCATAAATTGACATACATGTTTGAGTTGCCTGTCTTTCCTACAAACTTGAAGAAAACCACAACATTCTTTTGAATAACCTTCTTCATCACGGGTTACTCGATCCATCACAACAACATCACCCTGTTGCTGTGATTCCTCTAGCTTTTGACATTAGCCTTCTTCAAAGCCTCATATATTGTTCTTCATGGGTTAAGACAACACCATCTGCACCAGTAGTTCACTGGCACAATTGTAATCATTTTCTTGGAAGGTGTATAATTATATTGACCATATAAGACCGGACCCATGATACCTTGACAACAGAAGCTTGCCAAGTAAGAGAAAAATACCTTTGCAGCTGCAACTTTGTTCTCGCTGCAAGGTCAATGACTCAATGTTCAAATGCATCTTGTTTATTGAGACCTCGTACGTATCTTAGTGACACATAACCAAATAAGGTATAAACTGGTCAGACTTGATTAGTGAAAGCATAACCATTGTTACTCAAATAATGTATACAATCATCCGCTTCCACCTGTTGTAGAATATACTCGAAACAACTTAGCACTTGTGTACATGAGTCGCACGAACATAAATCAAGCTAAAATTTCCAGGAGCATATTGCAGGCTTGGCCCAACACAATGGAGTATATTAGAAAATTATACCTCCTATAAGAAAATTAAAAAAACAGTATTTCGTACTTCAGAACTACAATCTGCACTCGGACATGCCTCTACAAATGAACCAATTTGTACTATTAACCCTGTGTAACCCTGTGTAATTTCTGAAGGAAGGATGGTGATAAGAATTCACTAAGAATATGACTTATTAAAGTAAAGAAGTACCCCTGGGTCAACTCTGTCATCGAGTAAGTATCAATACTTTGCCAGTCAAAAAAGCAAGTCAGTCTTCAAACAACACAACAATATATTGCCTATTAGAAACTTCTAAAAGGAGTACCACCCACATAAAAGAAGATGATAATTATAAAGGTGCTCTTACAAAGATATTTAATGTTGATTTAAGACATGTGACAACAGATTATTTATTGAGCCTATAGGTAAATCAGGTGCACGTTAGAGCTGTACCAAGAGATTAGACGTACACCAAGATACCAGGACACATACAGTCGTATTTTTTTAATCCCTCCGTACAAAATTAGACGTACCGGAGAGATTAGACGTACACCAAGAAATTAGCGAGTTATTGCTCAAAATAAAAATGAGCGTGTTATTATTAAATTGGTCCTTCAAATCTTCGCAAGCTTTTGTACGCAATCACCAGGATTTTACTTGCCTGTAAGTCAAAAACAATCAGGATTTTCCTTGCCAACTTTCGTTAAACATTTACTTTTATAAGCTAATAACACGTGGGATGCTTTTATAATGTATATATAAGTCTCTATAAAATATACGATAATAGTAATAATATAAATCTTTCCCTAATAATAAAGCACGGATTGACTCTTTGGGTTCACCGTCATAATATGCTTCTTTCCGTGAATTTACGCTTTCAGCTTTTTTCCATTAGTTTTGATCAACAGTCCGTCCAATTGCTGTCAGGCGGTACTAAAAACTTTTTCCATCCAATTGGTCCACGTCCACATTCTCTTATTGGGCCTGCACGCATGTTTGGGCCTGCATGCACGCTTCTATATCTGTACCTTACCTGATTTTCACACATGTACTCGGAGTAATCCCACCTCGATTGCTTACATGAAAGTCTACCACTTTATATACCTAGGAAAATTGCATATCAACAACGAGCCTCTTGAATCGACAAACACAGAATGAGAACGAAGGGAAATTGTACAACAAAACGGTAGTCCGGCGGAGGCGCAACGCGCAGATGCCTGCGACGCAGCCTGTTCCACACGTTGGCCACCTCTACACCACGCACGACATGGACACGAGCGCGGCGGCAGGGTGGCTTGAGGCTCGTGGTGGACCGGATCCAGTGAGGGGAAGGTCGGATCCGTCGGCTTGGAGAGGGAGGTGTGGAGGAGCATGCGGGACAGAGGGCGGAGGAGGATGGAGGCGGAATGCCGAGGTCGGGCTGTGGACTCGGAGTGGAGGAGCCACGGAGAGGCCCGGGAGCCACCACGGCAGCCACGAGAGCGAGATGGGCCTGGCCATGCTCGGCGGTCGTCAGCCGACTTCGTGTTTCTCTGCTGATGATCCCTGACCACCTGCTGCCCGGGGTCGGCTACTGTTATCTCAGTTTGCTTGGTAGTTTCATTCTTGCTTAAGATTAGACCTAGCCGTGTAGATGCAGATGGACATTGGAGGTATAGTGTTGGCACTGACAACTTGAATAAAAATATTTTTGTATGCACTCCGAGTGGGTCAGTCTATATACACTTAAATTTTCACATTCAGTTTCCTTCAGTTAGACGACAGCAAGGAGATAATGCACTCCTTTTTTCTGAAAAAATATCATAAGGGACATCTTTTGGAAGAATGACGAGCCATGTTGGCCGTAGTTGGAGTGAAAGAATTACAACTTTTTTGTGCCAAATAATCAAATATAGCACTGGTTCAGAAAAAAACCGAAACCATGAGAAATGTTGTTGTTGGATGTCAGTGCGCATCATATATCCTCTTGGCCATGCCGGTCATAACAACAACAACTTTCTTCAGGCTGGTGATGCTCATATTGTCAATCATTCTCACTGTGGTGCCTGAGACAAAAACTCCTAAGGCAGTTTGGTAATTTATGATGTTATTACACCAGAGCACATGTAATGACAGACCCGGTAAAGAAGAATAGAACGTAAGTGTGTGCCATATTTTTTCCCCGTTGCAACGCACGGGCCCTTTTGCTAGTATATATAATGTGGTTAGAAGGGAAAACATAAATTGGACACATCATTACTTTTATAAGAGACCTGCGTTTTATACCCCACAGTAGGCATACTAACAATTTCACACACACATACAACAGAAAAGGTAAACATTCATATCAAACTCAGGTTCACAGGACACGTTCATATTCATAGCCAACATTCACTATCAACAACTCAAAAGATTCATATATACACAAGCTCAACATATCTATGCATCCAAACGATTGATAGATCACACGACAATATTCATACATAATTCAGAAAAAGATTCAGATATACACATGTTCAGTATGTTTATGCATCCAAATGATTGAGATCACAGCCAATATGATCCATGGACGAACTTTAATTACCCAGGGTACAAACTGGTAAATGGTGTTCAATCGGAGGTACTTCTTGCTAAAATTAGTTCTTGTACAAGTAAACTTTCGAGTACATAAGAGGCAACACAGACAATCTAAACTTTGCTTGTAGGTTTATCCTCAAATAGTGGCCTCGTGCTGAGGGAGGTTTGAGCAATTTGGCCACTACTTTCATCCAACTAGTTTACTGGCTCATCTTGGTCCTGTATCTCGCCAAAATTCTACATTGCAGACGAGAAAGGAGGCGGTTGAGAAAATGAACCACCCAAATTTTTTGTGCAGTTCAACTGAAATGGAGCATCCTTGGCGTGCAAACTGATTAAGTGCCAGATGAATATATGCGTCAACCAACTTGTTTGGAATCTTTAGACTCCATGCCATATAGTTCGCTACCATATGTGCCGATAACCAAAAGGCACAAGTTGGGACCAAAGACTGGACTGCGTTTTTCTGGGCTATGCACCAAGCAATATTTTTGGCGTTCACTCTCCTAATACTGGGAGTTTGACAATTGGTTGACGCCGGTTGATACTCGAATGAATATAGGCACTTCTTGTCAACATCGATGCTTGTCTGAGTGAACTTTGGAGTACATAGCAGCAGCAGAAGTACCTGTCCATCTGATCATTTTGTGCAGTTCTACTGAAATCACCCGATGTAATGATTTTCCTGCGAGTTCAGGCTCCAAATTACTCCTTTATGAAATCGGCAAACAGTAGCACAATACCAAATTACCAATACATATGACAGGCACAATAATCAAGATAAAGACCAGTACCAACCTGTGTGAGGATCATCTCACATGTAAGGTAGTCGTTACCGGAGCCCTTGAATGGCCTCGACTGAGGCCTCAGGCTTCAGCAAGATCGCCTTGGCATTGTTTATTCTTCTTCTTCTTCCTCTTCATGCTCTGTTTCTCTTTCTCCTCACCAGTTGGTGAAACCAAGTACATGATTGGCCTTCTAATTCAGAATTGGTTTTGTCAGTGAGGGAGTACAAGTGTACTAGTAAAAAACAACATTATTTTCTCATGGCAGTCGGAAAATAGAGATGAACACATGCATTAAATATCATTCTTACCTAAAGGAAGGTTATGGTGCAAATATGGATGATGAGGATTGGAACACAGATCTCCCTTTGTGCAGTTCCACCAAAATGAACCAACTGTTCCATTCTGACATTCCAGTTAAACAGCACAAAAGTCACTTATTTTAAGAAGAGTTTTGTGCAGTGCACCAAAAGGTCACAACAGCAACCAGGTGAATTGGATATCCCTGTTTGCACAAAAAGGCACATACGAAACAGTCAGAGTCTCAAACAATTACAAGCAAAAATATTTGGCTAAACTTGTCATGGCTTATAACAGTGGCATGGCTTCATTTTTACCAAGGACATTAGATTAAGAACAGTGGGTGCACCAGCAGTCCAACACCATGTACGTAAATAGGGGCATAAAGTGGTGATTCATAGTTTGTTGCCCCGAGAAAAAAACATCCAAGAAACATATCTGGGTTGGTCCCATTTTTGTTCACTCTAGCCACCTACTCCTATGTGTGGATAGCAAATCTAGTCCTGGTCATACACTGTGTACAACGTTACCCCTATATTTCCCTTTTCGACCAAGAGACCGATTGGATGACCAGTCTGTACTACTTTCACCCCCTTTCCTTCCTGTTTGTACCAAGTCCGATGTACATACTAAATTCCCCCACCCCCACTTTATTTCTTGTTTGAACCAAGTACTACAAGATTCGACTCCATGAAGTAGCTTTACCTCTAACAATAGAAGAAAAAAAAGTGATGTTGGACCATCTGATTGAGAGGGGCTGAGAGGTAGAAAATGATGCACATGCAGCGACGTAGCGAGCTGGGGAAGCAGAGCTAAGGCGGTTTCGAATGAAGATATACCTGAAGGTCGTCGGGGTGTGGATAGGTGGGCGGCGGGAGGCCGGATCCGCCCACAGGAAACGACGAAAGGATCGGAGGACCTCCCGCACCGGCACTCGGCTAGAGATAACGGTGCGGCCGGCAGTGGGTCTCCTCCCTCGCTGTCGACGACGGCCTAAATGCTGCCCCTCCTCCCCTTCACTGGTGGAAGGGGATACGTCCGGATCTGTAACCAGCGGTGAGGATAGAAAGCTAGTGTTTTTTGAAGGGAGAAAGACAGTGTTACTACCCCTATCTTGTTTAGATCTGGAGAGGATGAGATTGTGTGAATAGAGCAACCCTAGCAAGCAAGCGCGGAGGCTCCGGCCTATATATACGTAGTGGGGTAGTTTTCCTTTTTCACTCCATCAAAACAATCTTTAAAATTGTGTACTACTACATGCCAGGTCGCGGTTTTTTTAGTTGTTGATTGTTTTTTGAGATAGCTACCCGCTTGTTCCAAGTGGTGTTACGGTGTGCCAGGTCACACTTTGTATCGTTCAAGTCTTGTACTACAAGTCCCTCCATTAAATGAACAACCACCCCCTCGTAAAAATTGTGAACAAGCCCATGGCTAAAATTAGCGGAAACGTGGGTTGCCCCAACATGCATTATTATTTATATTTTCTACTCCCTTCGTTCCTAAATATAAGTCTTTTTTATTAGCCACACCTAAGACAAGAATTTTTTTATTAGCGGTGAACCCCACATGTCATAGACACAAAAATTGTGGCAAGATTCCCTTAGGCAAGCCAAAGTGTGTCTAACAATTTGAGCAACTCAGGTTAGGCAAGTGTGGCAAGTGTGGGAAAAATAATGTGGCAACATAAGACAAACATAGTCACAATCCAGACAGCCCCATAAATTTTTTTGACATGCATGAAAATTTGGTTAGTTAAATTTATAGTCAAAATTTGGCAAGGTGCATCAAATCAACACAAGCAAGTATCAAAAGGAAAGTCACGACATGCATGCATGCGTTGTACTCCCTCCGTTTCCAAATATATTTCTTTTTAGAGATTGCAACAAGTGACTACATACGAAGCAGAATATGTCTACTCCTACATACGAAGTAGCCCATTTGAAATGTGTAAAAAGACTTATATCGAGTGCAGTTCTTTGATGTGTCGCGTCAACTTGAACAAGACCAAGAATTTTGATTACTACAACGCCCTCTCCCTCGCGGACTGAGCTCCAGTGCCTTAACTGCACCTGCCTTTGGCTGCATGACAGGAGGGCCAACCACCTGTTGGGCCCACCTGTCATAGACGCAAAGGCAGAAGCAGTAAGTAGAAGCTTTCGCTACATGCTATCCCTCCCGCACGAGGTGGACGGACATGCAGCAGTGGATTCGATACTATAGAAGTAGGAGTAACATCATTGTTCGTCTTCTCGAAGAGACGAAGAGCCAAGCGCAACCCGAACGTGGCAGTTGCGAACGCTCGCGTGGTGCGGTTCCTTGGAGTGCTAGCCATGCTCTTGCATGAGACAAAATTGCTATTGTTTAACAATTAAACTCCATTATCCATTGCTTGATACTCATTCTGCATAGGTCCACGCGCTTAGCACCATTTCCTCCCGGGGTCACCAATGTTTATTTGCTAATTAATAGCATTGCATGCAATGAACTAGCCATTGCAAGTCATTAAAAGCATGCACACCTCTCATCTCTTATTGGTTGATATGTCAAGAAACAAGAAACAAGGTAGAAGTTAATGCACCGCGCCTAAGTGTTTTGGGACTATTTGGTTTTCATAAGATGACTTACACACCTAGACGGAGGGAGTAGTATAGCCCTGTAAACCGGAAAGGAGTATTTGCCTTTCTAGAGATTTCAACAAGTGACTAGACTACACCGTGTGCAGTACTCCCTCCCTTCCGGTTTATAGGGCTCAAATCTCAAATCTCATGAACCAAGGCATTTTGCGATTGGAGGAATGTATCTTGTACTTTACAAAACTACCCTAATTAAACTCATGCATTAATTACGTAGTTCTCTCGTTTTCCTCTCCGCCTTGGTCGCGGTGCACAATATTGAGCACTCCTATATGACTAGCCGCTCTATCTACATGCAGGACATTTCAAAGCATCCGGGCCTGCGTGCCATCCACCAAATCACAGCGAGGTTCTACAGTCGAGACTCACCTGTAACCCCGGTGTGGCCGTCATGACCCGTCATATCACAAAACCCACACCTTTACCAGTAGTGGTAAGGTGGCCTCCAGGTTGTACTGGACGAAGCAACCATCATTTCACTGGAACACTCATTCAAGCCCTTTCTTCCCTTTCTTGAAGAAAACCTCACTCCAGGCTACTCACTTCTGCCATTTATCTTCTGTACCGACGAAGGAAAGGTGGGCGAATCAGTTATGCTGCTATATTTTCATTCCAAGAATCTTCTTTTTGCGAAGCACCGACCGATTCTCACATCCTATTCTTTTCCCATTTTCATTGCGATTGTGGTTTCCTTTCGATTGCTTTTTGTTTGTTAGTTCATTAATGGATCCTGGAGCACTAGGCAAAGAGTTGCCAGTGGACAACCTACTAGAGACAGCGATCTCCAGGAAGCGAGCACCGACCAATGAGTTGACCATGTTGGCAGGCCAACCCATGGAGACGAAGAACTCCAAGAAACAAGCACTGGCCAAAGAGTTGAGGACGTTGGCGGACGAACTCCTCAAAGGAAGTTGGAAGAACAGCAAGGGCCCCACCGTGCCTACCCCAGGAACTCTGATTGCCACCTATGTGAGGCTCAAGACCGAGTTTGATGAGATAGTCGCCGTTGAGAAGCAGTATTCCCCTCGCAAGGTGATGGCCCCCATCAAGGATGAGGAGATGGCCCCCGGAGGGATGAGATCCCCCGGTGAGCTGCACAAGGTAAAAAATAATGGCTTATTACCATAGTTGTGGTTTTTGATTATTTGCAATGTGCTTGCTAATATGTTAGGGTTATGCAGGTGCCGGTGGACGTCCTTGATGATTCCGATGTCGTGGCCCATCCTATTGGCATCGCCCCGAGATAGATTCCGATGCCGCTGTCCATCCTGTGGACATCGCCCCGGAGATCGATTCCGATGTCGCGGTCAGTCCTGTGGACATCGCCCCAGAAATCGATTCCCATGCCGCTGTCCGTGCTGTGGTCATTGCCCGAGAGATCGATGACAAGAAATAGTTGGTCGCGCTAATCCTTCAGGGTAGTTTGCATTGCCCTGTGTTTAATTACCAGAACAATGCGTGTTATCAAACCATCTTAGGGCTAGTGCACTGTCTTGTGTGGGCGGATCTTGCTACTCTTGTTTGATAGTGAATCATGCGATGAATCATGCGAACCCTCTCTGAGTTATGGAAACAGACGTATCCTCACCAGCTTTTGATGTAATATATGGCATGCTTAGATGTAAGTTTGAACTGTTTATCATATCAGCAGGGCTTGTATGATGATTCTTGGTGTTAGTAGGCTAGCTACTGTGCGAGCTATAGTACTTGCAAAACACTCACCGAAGAGAAACGTTGGGGCTGATGAGCTCGTGGTACGCTTATACTTATCCCTCGTCGATCGACCAATAGCCCTAGCTCCTAAAATCGTAGGCTTAGCGATCGATCAGACAATAGTCGACATACATTCAGGCCTCATTTGGTTCATAGGGTAGGAAAATTGTAGCAAAAGTATAGAGAACGTGCAACACAAAATCATAGCAGTGCAGAGACGTACTCCCTCCGTTCCAAAATAGATGACCTAGGTGGGATAGTTTGTCCTAGTGGGTTTCAGTGATATGACGTGGTACAATGCCGTCCAGTCTTCGCGTGTGGTAGCAGTATTGCGGGTACGGTAAGTTTTCTTGAAGAAGCGGAATCCAACGAAGTCATGATGGTTCCTTCGTCCGAACAACTTACAGTGGGAAAGGTTGGGCCTGCGATACGACCGGGGTAGACCAGGATAATTTTGTGCATGGAAGGTGGACCAGGATGGTCGAAGTCCCACATGTCGGCGAATGAAAGTATTCTTTCCGATATAGAGGACGAGCAACGAGTATTCATTGTTTATTTTTGATGAAAGCTATTGTCTCCACTGTTACAACGGAGGAGTGTGAAACACGGCAGCGCAGTGAACTTGGCATGTGCACCACTCCCTCCTTCCTCATGTAATGCCCAGGTTACAACTTTTTCTCACTTTCTCTCTATCTATTTCCTCTCAAATGTTTTTTACCTTTCTTTTTTAAGACACAATTGTTTTTTATGCCTTTTTTAGAATTATTTTTTTATACCTAGGAGCACGTGTAGAGACGGGCTCTTGCAGAGCCCACTCCTTGACTTTGTCAATGCCTCTCTCTTCTCCACATAAGGAGTACTACTTGCTATGCATGCATGCGGCGGGCAGCTGGCGTCTTGAGGGGCCAAGGCGGTGAGAGCGGGCTCCGGAAGCGGTCCGGACACAAGCATGGCCCACCTCACATTATCACCATATATTTCTTGGAGTCCGTGCATGGCGGGCGGGCGATCTCTTCTCCCTCCCCCGTTTCTCTCTTCTCAGCCGATGCCCGCCGAGCGATTAGATTTCGGCTATTGATGGTTTATTCAATTACGGTCCCACATGTCAGTGAAATTGCAAGACAACGCGTGTTCCCTCTGGTGAGCGGCGTGCGAGCCGGACTGTTGGGGTTGCGACGCATACGAGTCGTAAGTGTGCCGCCTTTTCCTTTAGAACTTGCAAAGTGTAACATTTTTGCGCGATCGATCGATAGAAATCCAGAACAAAATGATGAGGGCGGTGATTTCCTGCTCGTTAGGTGGGCTAGTTCGAGTGATATGACGTGCTACAGTGCCATCCACTTGCTCCATTTTTATGTAAGCAAGAGTTTACACACTTACGCGGGAGGAGTGCGAAACACCGCGGATCTGATTTTGATCGAGGGATAACTGTTCCCTGCCAAATAATGGAGGATTGTTAGCGATTATAGCATGATAGTTAGGGCATCTCCAGCGCTGGCCCACAAATTTACACTGGCATCTGTCTGAGGACACTCATGGATGCCATCCAATGCTGCCCGCATACCTTTCGACAACTATATGAACTAACTGGATGAAATTCGTGCAAACAAAGCAAATTTCAAATTAACCAAATGAAATTAATTACATTTCGAAAACTTTTCCTACAAACTGGACGAAAGTCATTACATATTTCGCACAAACTGTACTAAAACCTACTGTAAACCTAATCTAAACGATTGCCGCTGCCCGACCACCATGTCCGGCCATGAACCCGAGAAATCCGGCCATTGCCTTTGCCTCCTCCTCATCCACCACGATAACCTCCTCCTCCGGAGCACAAGGTTATGAAGATTTCCGCCTCCACGTCGCCGTCAAGCGGCTAATCGACCGCCGATGTTTACCCCACCAAGCTTGGCGTCGACTGAGTGGAGTAGCGGTGGCCTTCCCGGGACCAGAGCGGCGGCGACCTACCGTGTACTACTCTTCCTCGCTGCCGTCTGCGCCCGCGCACGTGCGCCGGCTTCGTGGTCGTGGCGGCGGAGGGCGGCCGAGGGGGGGGTGGGGGGTGGCGGCGATCTCCTTCATTTGATCCTGCGACAGTACATCGAAGAGAGCTTTGGAGCGCGCCCGGAGCGGAGCCGTCGATGTCCCTCGTCTGCTCCTGCGACAGTACGTCCAAGAGAGCTTCGGAGCGCCAGGAGGCCATGGTTGAAGTGGTGCCGACAGAAGGACGGGACCGGAGGAGAATAAGTGTGGGTCTTTGGCTATGGCTGGGTGCTGGGGCTCAAGTTAATATAGCGGGCGAATGGCAACGAGTCGCGGCAGACGAATGGACAACTGGCGCCGGAGTAGGTTCGTCGGGCGTGAATGCGGACGCTGCTTCAGTGACTCAACTGCGGATGCGTTTGCGTTACTCACATGTGGGCCCAACGGGCATCTGGCCCGCATGTCAGTGACACACCAATTGCACCTGCAGTTAAGTCCGGTGAATGCGGAATTGACATTCTGGAGAGACGGTGACCATTTCAGGCGGGAAGCGCGCGCTAGCGATGGAAGGGGTTTCGGTGTGCAGTGGCACTAACATCGGTCGCTCACAATAGTACATACTCCATACCATACTACCATAGTACCCATATACATGAGCAAGGCGGTCCGAGTATGACCGTTGGTGTTGAGCCAGGTGAATACATGCTCAGCGTTCGCGTAGGCCTCCATCAAACGTCTAAACAGTACTGTCAGGCACCGCCGGGGCGCGGGTGATGGGCTCGCCGTTTGCGTTGCGCCATGAGCAGGACTTTGATTTTGGAGGGCGACATGCATGCATTAGCTTGCTTTGATAGCATGAGCGTGAGTGTCTGACGCGAAGTATTTCATTTACATTTGGCTGACGAGGGTGCGTTGCAGTGACAACTCTGTGGTTTGATTCCCCACATACGCATAATTTTGGTTTTTACAGTATTTATTTCTCCATTGAGAGGTAGGCCCGCGTAGATAGATAAAGAACACGAGCTAATGAGGCGCATGCGGACTGTTTGACTGGTCAACCAGACAAATACGGAGCTATACGCTGAGCCAGTGACCGTATAATCACCATATCTCATATACAATGATCAAAGTGAGCTATCAATACAAGTTCGATGACCGCCAATGCATTTTACTCAGTAATAAATGACCAGGATTGAAGGGGAATCCAAATTTGCTTCGTCTTCTGTCCTTGAGCTCTTGACAAACCAATGCACTATACGATTGTCCGGCCACTTCACCCCAGAGCTCTCACCAAGCGTCGTTCAGGCCACCGCGCCACACACTAACCGGTAAGGCAGCGATGGCATCCCGCCGTGCCGAGTTCCTCGCCGCCCACGACCGCACACAAAATGGTAGGGAAGCGATGGCATCCCGCCGTGCCGAGTTCATCGCCGCTCGCAACCTCATAACTATGTGGGAGGAATTTGAAGATGCCAAGGCCGAATGGGCGGTAGAGCAAGAGGCGACCAAAGCTGCACAGATTGAGCAGAAAAGTCAGAAAGCACTCAAGAAAAGAGAGGCCCGCTGCCGCAAGAAAGAAAAGGACGCACGCGCTGCTGCGGAGAGGTCGGCGGAGATCCAAGCACGGTGGGGTGTCGCTGACAAAGACGGGAAGGAGAACGACGGTGTCTGGCCAGCATGTGAGAAGTTGTAGTACTAGTAGTTAGTGTGTGTGTCTGTGTCTGAGTACGAGCATGTACCAATACTACTAGTTACTACTATAGTTTTTAGAGCAAATTACCAGTACATTAGCCTAGAATAAATGAAAAAATTCCTATCCTAAGCATCAAATGGCATCTCTTTCTCTATAGGAATTGAGATGCATATCATCTCACTTCCTATGATTTTCATATTCCTATCCTATGAACGAAAGGAGGCCTCTGCTGGAGTAACTACTGTAGCTAGCAGTGAAGGAAATATGCCCTAGAGGCAATAATAAAGTTATTATTTATTTCCGTATATCATGATAAATATTTATTATTCATGCTAGAATTGTATTAACCGGAAACATAATACATGTGTGAATACATAGACAAACAGAGTGTCACCAGTATGCCTCTACTTGACTAGCTCGTTGATCAAAGATGGTTATGTTTCCTAACCATAGACATGAGTTGTCATTTGATTAACGAGATCACATCATTAGGAGAATGATGTGATTGACTTGACCCATTCCGTTAGCATAGCACTTGATCGTTTAGTTTGTTGCTATTGCTTTCTTCATGACTTATACATGTTCCTATGACTATGAAATTATGCAACTCCCATTTACCGGAGGAACACTTTGTGTGCTACCAAACGTCACAACGTAACTGGGTGATTATAAAGGTGCTCTACAGGTGTCTCCGAAGGTACTTGTTGGGTTGGCGTATTTCGAGATTAGGATTTGTCACTCCGATTGTCGGAGAGGTATCTCTGGGCCCTCTCGGTAATGCACATCACCTAAGCCTTGCAAGCATTGCAACTAATGAGTTAGTTGCCGGATGATGTATTACGGAACGAGTAAAGAGACTTGCCGGTAACGAGAGTGAACTAGGTATTGAGATACCAACGATCAAATCTCGGGCAAGTAACATACCGATGACAAAGGGAACAACGTATGTTGTTACGCGGTCTGACCGATAAAGATCTTCGTAGAATATGTAGAAGCCAATATGGGCATCCAGGTCCCACTATTGGTTATTGACCATAGAGGTGTCTCGGTCATGTCTACATAGTTCTCGAACCCGTAGGGTCCGCACGCTTAAGGTTCGTTGACGATATAGTATTATATGAGTTATGTATGTTGATGACCGAATGTTGTTCGGAGTCCGGATGGGATCACGGACATGACGAGGAACTCCCGAATGGTCCGGAGATAAAGTTTGATATATGGGATAATAGTGTTTGGTCACCGGAAGGGTTCCGGAATTCACCGGAAGGGGTTCCGGATGTTTCCCGAAATGTTTGGGTACGAGAACACTTTATTTGGGCCAAAGTGGAAAGCCCACAAGGTTTTTGGAAAGCGCAAAAGGAAGTTTTGTGGAGTCCAGGGGCCATACGCCAGGGTCCCTGGCGTCTGGGTCCAGACGTCGGGAACCCTGGCATCTGGCCCTGGAGTCCGAGAAGGACTCTTGCCTTTCGGGTGAAACCGACTTTGTAGAGGCTTTTACTCCAAGTTTCGTCCCCAGGGCTCAACATATAAATAGAGGGGCAGGGCTAGCACCAAAGAGACATCAAGAAACACCAAGCTGTGTGCCGGCAACCCCGTCCCCTCTAGTTTATCCTCCGTCCTAGTTTTTGTAGTGCTTAGGCAAAGCCATGCGGAGATTGTTCTTCACCAACACCGTCACCACGCCGTCGTGCTATCGAAACTCATCTACTACTTCGCCCCTCTTGCTGGATTGAGAAGGCGAGGACGTCACCGAGCCAAACGTGTGCAGAACTCGGAGGTGCCGTGCTTTCGGTACTTGGATCGGTCGGATCGTGAAGACGTACGACTACATCAACCGCGTTGATATAACGCTTCCGCGAACAGTCTACGAGGGTACGTAGACAACACTCTCCCCTCTCGTTGCTATGCATCACCATGATCTTGCGTGTGCGTAGGAAATTTTTGAAATTAGTACGTTCCCCAACAAGTAGTACTGCTGGTACAGTAGTTTTGATACGCGGTCTGACCGATAAAGATCTTCGTAGAATATGTAGGAGCCAATATGGGCATCCAGGTCCGGCTATTGGTTATTGACCAGAGAGGTGTCTCGGTCATGTCTACATAGTTCTCGAACCCGTAGTGTCCGCACGCTTAACGTTCGTTGACGATATAGTATTATATGATTTATGTATGTTGATGATCGAATGTTGTTCGGAGTCCGCGATGAGATCACGGACATGACGAGGAACTCCCGAATGGTCCGGAGATAAAGTTTGATATATGGGATAATAGTGTTTGGTCACCGGAAGGGTTCCGGAATTCACCGGAAGGGGTTCCGGATGTTTCCCGAAATTTTTGGGTACGAGAACGCTTTATTTGAGCCAAAGGGGAAAGCCCACAAGGTTTTTGGAAAGCGCAAAAGGAAGTTTTGCGGAGTCCAGGGGCCAGACGCCAGGGTCCCTAGCTTCTGGGTCCAGACGCCGGGAACCCCGGCGTCTGGCCTGGAGTCCGAGAAGGACTCTTGCCTTTCGAGTGAAACCGACTTTGTGGAGGCTTTTACTCCAAGTTTTGACCCAGGGCTCAACATATAAATAGAGGGGCAGGGCTAGGACCAAATAGACATCAAGAAACACCAAGACGTGTGCCGGCAACCCCGCCCCCTCTAGTTTATCCTCCGTCCTAGTTTTCGTAGTGCTTAGGCGAAGCCCTGCGGAGATTGTTCTTCACCAACACTGTCACCACGCCGTCGTGCTGTCGGAACTCATCTACTACTTCGCCCCTCTTGCTGGATCGAGAAGGCGAGGACATCACCGAGCCGAACGTGTGCAGAACTTGGAGGTGCCGTGCTTTCGGTACTTGGATCGGTCGGATCGTGAAGACGCACGACTACATCAACCGCGTTGATATAACGCTTCCGCGAACGGTCTACGAGGGTACGTAGACAACACTCTCCCCTCTTGTTGCTATGCATCACCATGATCTTGCTTGTGCGTAGGAAATTTTTGAAATTACTACGTTCCCCAATAGTGGCATCCGAGCCAGGTTTTATGCGTAGATGTCATATGCACGAGTAGCACACAAGTGAGTTGTGGGCGATATAAGTCATACTGCTTACCAGCATGTCATACTTTGGTTCGGCGGTATTGTTGGATGAAGCAGCCCGGACCGACATTACACGTACGCTTACGCGAGACTGGTTCTACCTATGTGCTTTGCACACAGGTGGCTAGCGGGTGTCAGTTTCTCCAACTTTAGTTGAACCGAGTGTGGCTACGCCCGGTCCTTGAGAAGGTTAAAACAGCACTAACTTGAAAAACTATCGTTGTGGTTTTCGATGCGTAGGTAAGAACGGTTCTTTCTCAGCCCGTAGCAGCCACGTAAAACTTGCAACAACAAAGTAGAGGACGTCTAACTTGTTTTTGCAGGGCATGTTGTGATGTGATATGGTCAAGACGTGATGAGATATAAGTTGTTGTATAAGATGATCATGTTTTGTTGAAGTTATCGGCAACTGGCAGAAGCCTTATGGTTGTCTCTTTATTGCATAAGATGCAAGTGCCAAATAATTGCTTTACTTTATCGCTATGCGATAGCAATAATTGCAAGCACTACTAGGGAAAACCTTATACACAGAATCTTAGCAGCAGCGCGGCATAAAAACAGGCGCTGCTGCTAAGTAGTAGCAGCGCGGCTACGGAAAGCTCGCTACTGGTGCAAACTTAGCAGTAGCGCGTGACGCTTAAACCACGCTACTACAAAAATCCACCGACAGTACACAACGACATAAGTTTACCAGTAGCGCGGTGCCAGGGAGCGCGCTGCTGCTAATGCCATAGTAGCAGCGCACTTTTTTGTCACCTCACTGCTGCTAATTTTGAAAATGTGCACAGGGTTGGCCCGTTTAGCAGTAGCGCGTGACAGGAAAGCGCGCTGTTGCTACGCTCTTAGCAGCAGCGCGCTTTCTCTCCCGCGCTACTGCTAAGACGCAGGACCCACCACCTTTTCCACCTCCCCCTCCCCATCTCCTCTCCTCCCTTTCCCCTACCCTCCCACATCCTCCCTCTCTCACTCTTCTTCTTCCTCAATACTTCTCCCCCCATTACTCTCCCTCTTCTACCTACCTTTCTCTCTCTTCATTACTCCTAGCTATAACTACACCACCTCCATTAATTCATCTCCTTTCTCTTTTTCCTCCCCCCTCCACTAGTTGAAGTTGTCTCCTCCCAAATTAGCTAGCTAGGTAGATGTAGCATTTAGTTAAGTGACCTATTTGCCCCCTAACTAGATCTTTCTTTGTCAAGAAGAGCTTTGTGCACTTTTGACCTCCCTACATCATCTTCTCCACCGTGTGCTCGATCTCGAGATAGAGGTGTGATTAATATTTCATGCTTTTGCAAAATGGAAATATGTTTATGCATGTGTGTGTGTGATATTTTTTTATGGAAATTGTGTGTGTGGCATGAGTTGACGCCAAATTGTGCATTTGATTTGCCTATGTTTTGCCGAAATGTCGATTTATTTCCGTTTCGGTGAATTCCGGGCAAACTCTAGATCTATATATGTCCTACTTTTAAGGAAGGTCATGCCGAATTTTTGTATGACTTTGATGAATGCACGCATTTTTATAATCAATTTGTTTATTATTACCGTGCAGAGTTCACGATGGTCAGTGGAACGATGGTGGACAGGTGGTTGCGGTCGGCGGTGCAGGACATGAAGGAAAATAACCTGACAGAGGTTTTATGTCCGTGTCGAAAATGCAAAGGAATAGTTTGGCTTGACCCCCATGTCGATGGTCGTGTCGAAGCGCACCTGCTCATGACTGGTTTCATGGATGGCTATACTCGGTGGATAACTGAAGATGAGGATGACGATGTTGAGGATGCCGACGGGGCAGGCAATGATGACACGGGGCAAGACAAAGAGATGATCGATAATGGCGGCGAGGAAGAGGCCGGACATGGCGGCGGAGAAGGGGCCGGACATGGCGGCGGAGAGAACGACATGGACTCCACGCAGCAGAGTTCGTCGGTACTAAGTTCAATCGTGCGGGACCCTCATGTTCAAGCATTGCTTCGCAAGGAGACGAGTACTGAGAGAGCTGCTTCTAGAGAGGAGGCTAAGCTGGAGCAACTGGTGGTAGACTCGACCACTCCATTGTATGATGGTTGCAATCCTGAGGTGACCCGCTTGAGTTTCACGCTCCAAGTGCTGAAGACGAAGGCTAAAAACAAATGGACCGACACTAGCCTCGATGAGCATCTCAAGTACCTAAAGGATGTTCTTCCCGAGGGTAATCTATGTCCTAGTAGTGTTGATGAGGCCAAGAAGATCGTGTGCCCTCTTGATCTGCCACACGTTAGATACCATGCATGCATCAACGATTGCATAATTTATCGGAAGGAGCACGCGGAAAAAACAAGTTGTCCGGTGTGCAATGCATCTCGATACAAGAAGGCTGGGAAGAAATGTCCCCAGAAAGTGGTATGGTACTTACCGATCACTCCCCGTCTCCAGAGGTATTTTGTAGATCCCAAGGAAGCAAAGCTAATGCGCTGGCACGCGGAGAGGAAGAAGCCCGACGATGGAGATGATCCGAAGCTGAGACACGTCAAGGATGGAAGCCAGTGGAGAGCGCTGAACAACTTCTATCGGTATTTTGAATGTGATGCAAGGAACATCGTGCTCGGCGCGTGTACCGATGGCATGAATCCGTTTGGCAACCAGAGCACCAACCATAGCACATGGCCCGTGTTTGTATGGATGTACAACCTCCCCCCTGGTTGTGCATGAAATCGAAGTACATTCACATGAGCATGCTTATTCAAGGGCTGAAACAACCAGGAAATAATATTAATTTGTATCTGGGGCTACTTCAGGAGGAGTTAGACACGTTATGGAAAACACCGGCCAAGACATGGGATGCCAGCAAAGGCGAGTATTTCAACATGAGAGCCGCGCTGATCACGACAGTGCACGACTATCTTGGTTACGGATATGTGGCAGGCCAGGTGTGCCATGGATATTGCGGATGCACGCGGTGCATGGATGATACGACATCTCAGCAGCTAACGTCAAGGAAAGATGGCGGGTCTGGGAAAATCATGTACATGGGGCATCGAAGATGGCTCGAACAGGACGACCCGTGGAGAAACCGTGGAGATCTATTCAATGGTCACGCTGAGCATCGAGGACCTCCACGTAAGCGGAGCGGTGGCGAAATCGACGAGCTGTTGAAAAACTGGAAGGAGTGCCCCGCGCCGGGAAAGACGATGAGAAAGGCGCCGGAGCCGCTGCTGAAGGTATGGAAGACGAGGTCTGTGTTCTGGGACTTGGAGTACTGGCACAAACTCGATACACCTCATTGCCTTGATCAAATGCATATCTGTAAGAATGTCCTTGAGAGCTTGCTCGCAACACTGATGAACATGCCAGATAAGACCAAGGATGGGCCGATGGCAAGAAAAGACTTGCAAGATTTGGAAATCAGGGAAGATCTGCACATGCCGCCATGTAAAATGTCAGACGAGATAGAGACGGAGACAGAGGCACGGGAGAAGAAGGGCAAGAAAATAAAGAATGAGGATTATTGCCCCCCTTCTTGCTTCACCTTAAGTCATGCTGAGATCAATCAATTCTTTAAGTGCCTTACCGGAGTCAAAGTTAGTTCCGGTTACTGTGGCAAGATAAGTAGATATCTAGACACGGACAAGAAAAGGTTCAACGGGATGAAGTCTCATGACTGTCATGTGATGATGACGCAGATATTACCTGTTGCCCTTAGAGGGATAATGGACAAGCACGTCCGTGACACGCTTATTGGTCTCTGCAACTTTTTCGACGTCATCTCTCGAAAGTCGATCAGTGTGAAGCAGCTCCGAAGGCTACAGGAAGAGATCATTGTGATACTGAATGAGCTTGAGATGTACTTCCCGCCCGCGTTCTTTGATGTGATGGTGCATCTGTGTGTCCATATTGTGGATGACATAATAGACCTGGGGCCGTCATTCCTGCACAACATGATGCCGTTTGAGAGGATGAATGGGATCATCAAAGGATTCGTTCATAACATATCCCGTCCGGATGGAAGCATCGTCCAGGGCTATTTGACACAAGAGTGCATCTCTTTCTGTGAGAATTTTCTATATGGCGTAGACCAGCCGCCTGGTGTTAGTGTTGGTTTGCCCGTTAACAAGCACGATGGGAGGCTCGAAGGAGAAGGTCACTGCAATGGTCGCAGGGAACTGCACGTGGCATACTCAGATCGACGCAGTGACTTTGACAGAGCAAACTTGGTAGTGCTACAACACCTAGACAAGGTAGATCCTTTCGTGGCACTGCACAAAGAAATTATCGCAAAGAAGTATCGTGACCAGGGGGTATGCAGGATGGACGCCGAAGTTACTAGAGAGCACAACTCCACTTTCCTGCATTGGTTCAAAGAGCATATTATTGCTAATCCCCCGGAGGAGGGCTCTAAGGACGGATTGCTCATATACGCCTTAGCACATGGCCCCTCGCCCAACTTCGTAACCTATCAAGCATATGATATCAACGGATACACGTTCTACACGGAGGCCAAAGATATGGATAGTGATGAATATCAGAACTTAGGGGTGAAGATGGAATGCATGACCGGCAGCGACAACGACGCAACTAAACGATTTTATGGAAGCGTCGAGGAGATCTGGGAGCTTGACTACTCTGGACTACACAACACGACGATGTTCCTTGTCAGATGGGCTAAGAATGTCGAAAGAAAAGCCGGATTTTCACTACCATGACTATACCCAACGCCAAGAGCGCTACCGTGAACGCTATCGCAAAAAACGAGCCATGGGTACACGCTAAGCACGTGACGCAATGCTTCTTCATAACCGACCCATGCAATCCCAGTCGTGTTGTCGTGAGGAAAGGCAAAAGAAACATCATTGGAATGGATGGAGTCGCCAACGAGGAAGACTATGATCAGTACGGCAACCCAATGAGGGAAGATGACGATGACGATGAAGTATACGTCAAAAGAAGTATCAATACTACATTACCAAAGAAAAATCGTACTCCATGGAAAAGGCAAAGTCACAATGAGGGGCTCAATTATTCTTCGATGAACAAGAAGGGAAAGAAGCTGACTCAAAAACGAAAACGTCAGCGCTGAGGAATCGGTCAAATGATGTAATATATATATATATGTTCCTATTTTGTATACACACTCAATTAGCCATTATTATGCATGGGTCCAATGATGTAATATATATATATATGTTCCTATTTTGTATACACACTTAGCCATTATTATGCAAGGGTCCAATGATGTAATATATATGTTCCTATTATGCTGAGGAAAAGAAAAAAGGGAAACTGGTTATAGCAGCAGCGCTTTAGTGAAAAAGAGCTACAGCTAGTCAAGGTAGCAGTAGCGGTTTCTGCAGAAAATCGCTACAGCTAGTCAAGGTAGCAGTAGCGGTTTCTGCAAAAAACCGCTACAGCTAGTCGAGGTAGTAGTAGCGCGTTTCGTGTAAACGCGCTACTGCTACGTCCACTTAACCCAAAATTCTCCCTCTCCCTGCTTCATCCCGCCACTTTTCCCCCAAATCCCCACTCTCTCTTCCCCGGCCACGTCGCACCGCCGCGCCCGCCCCCGACCTCGGCGAGCTCGCCCCCGACCCCGGCGCGCTCGCCCCCGACCCCGCCGTGCCTGACCCCGGTGCGCTCGCCCCCGACCCCACCGCCCCCGACCCAGGCGCGCTCGCCCCCGGTGCCAGCACTCGCCCCCGACCCGTCGGCCCTCGCCTCCCTCCTCTGCTTCCTCCCCTCCCAACCTCGGCCATCGTCGGGCCTGCCTCCTCACCCTGCACCCTCTGTAAACCACCCCCCTCTCTCTCTCTGCTAGCTAGGGTTAGTTTACTTAGGTTTTAGTTATGTTAATTAGGTTATCTATTTAGTTATGAATTTAGATAGGTTTCAAAATTTGCTGAATTTATATGCAAATTTGAACTAGACATGTGATATGTGGATATGTCATGTTTTGGACATGTCATATTTTGGTAAATGATCCGAGTTGCCTATGTTACGCCGGAATGTTGATTCATTTCCGTTCCGGTGAATTTCAGGCGCTCGATATGTCCATTTTTTAGCAAAGGTCATGCCGAAATTTCCCGTGAATAAAGGCATGATTTGTGCTACATAGTTGGCATATCGAGTGCTGGCACTTAGATTTCTTTTTTATCTCATTTCTCATTTATTCATACTTTTAGAAATAAATGAGGACACTTAATCATAGGAAACATGTCGAACAACGAGGAAACTGGGCCTTCTGACCAAGATGCAGACGAGATGGATTATGAGGGTGAACAAGACTACCTCGACTTTTTGACTGCTAAGCAAGGTTTGCAGGTCCGCCTCGATGATGGTACTGACGCCGACACCGACACCGACGGTGCCAACACCGATGGCGGCGCCGAGACCGGTGGGGAAGGTACCGCCAGGGAAGATACCGGCGCCGATGCCGGTACCGAAAAGAGGCATAAGAAGGAGAGGGTACGAAAACCTAACAAACTAGGGATTGGACGACTTGTGATCACAAAGATGGCACCTGGCAAGTTAGAGCCGTTAGAGCCGGAAGAACCTCGCAAGTGCTATGGGAACCAAGTAGGATGCATCCTACGGGAATGCGCGAGCATCAATGACGATGACTTAAGGAGTAAAGAACATTTGACGCAGTTGCTCCTAACGAAGTTGCACAAGAGATTCAAGTTCCCCGATCGGGATGATAACATAGAACAACCGTGGGATGATCCGAAGATGAAAAAGATTAACAATCACGCCATGGGCATGTTTAGCAATGATTTGGCCTCCTGGAAATCGAGGGTGAAACGAGCTATTGAGGCTGAGGAACCCCTGTCCAAGATTCTGGAGGAAAATCCGACACTTACGGAAGAGGAGTTCGAAAAGTTCAAGGACACTTGCGCTACCGAGGACGCCAAGGCTAAGGCTGCGAAATTCAAGAGCCTTCAGCAAAGGAACACGGGGAAGCATCGCCTCGGAAGCCATGGCTACCTCGGTAAAAGGCCCATATGGGATAAGGAGGACGCAAAACGTGAAGCCGTGGGTCTCCCAGACCCCTTCGCGAAGTTCACCAACCCTTGGAGCATGACTTCATCAGGGCCCGCTACAAGTGGGACAAGGAGAAAAAGGTTTTTTACACGGAAAAGATCACGAGGAAATTGATTAGACTACTGGAGAAGCAACACCAGCTTGCAGCCGAAAACCCTACTTCTCCGATGAGGCCCAAGTGGGACACCCCTCTCATCAACCGGGCCTTGAACGAACTTAAGGGACTCCCTTTGGGCCAGTGGCCGCAATATGGTCGTGTGCACAGCGCTGGAGATGGTGCCACGTGGAAGGTGTTTTGCAACGAGGGCCTGGAGGCCAAGAAGCAGAAAAAGAAGTTTAGTCAGGTGAACATCGACGCGAAGGTGAATCTTGCGGTCGAGAAAAAAGCAGCTGAGGACGCGAAAAAACAAGCCGAGGACAAATATGAGTTGCTACAGCAGGCAGTCAATGCAGCTGTAACTGCTTGCCGAAATGATTTTGCTACTAACTTGGTTCCAGTTATCATCAACTAGACGAAGGAAAATCCAGACAAGACGGTACATGATTTCTCGTTGCCCAGTTTCGTCGGGAGCAACTCCATGAACAACAACACCATTGCACCATCACTTGCTCACGCAACTGGGCCTCCTCTTGCAGCCGCTCCCGCTCTTAGTAGCCCGTCCTCAGTCTCTGGCGCGCTTGGTGGGCCTTCGTCTTTTGTTGAGCTCGACGCCGTCACGGTAATTACGTGTCGCACCAACATATATATATATATAATATTCCATTTTTTTGCCTTTCGGATGTTTTACGCCACAGAAATATGTGTTTGCAGGCGAAAGAAACCCTGTGCACCATACTCTACTTGATCAAAGGCCAGAAGGTGGACGTGGGAAAGGGGATGATAATGGACCCCTTGCAACCCACGTTCCACAACCAGCCGATCCCTGTTGGGCACTTCAGGGTTAGCTTGTCCAGTGTGAAATCAGGGCACGAGGATTTGCCTCCTCCAGTACAGCATGTGGTAGCGGACGACGAGACCCCGCCGCGGATTGGAAGCTGCAAGGGTTGGGTGCTGCTATGGCCGAAGAATCTTATTCGTCTGGAGCCGGCCAAGAGCACACCAATAACCACACATCAACAAGCATGTGCGGAGACCACCACCCCGCCTACGCAATTACCAGCTCCTGTAGTGCCGGGTGAGAGCGGTGGACGACATGATGAAGGGGGTGCAATAGTGCTGGCTGATGTAATTTGTCCTATAGAACAGAGAATGGATGATGAGACGGAGGTCGGCCCTATGGATTTTCTCAATACAAACGCGTATGACTGTGACATAGAATTGATGAGTCAACCATATGACGAATCGGGCTATCAGCTTGCTAATGAGGATATGGATGATATGCCCGGGCAGGAAGGTCGTAGCAGGGATTGCAAAAAGTCTCTCTTCATGAAATCCTCACAGGACACGCCTGAAGATGCCGCCTCAACACAGGCTCAACTATCCCAGCGCGAGGGTCGTACAGTACTTAGCCCGGGAACACTGTGGCAGGGGTTAAGGAAGGGTCTAGAAGGTGTGCCCAAGAAAAAGGAGAGAAAGAGATCGGGGAAGATAGCTGCCTCCAAACAAGCCAGAGCACATAGCAGCCAAACGATGCATTCTGAAGAGCGTGTACCTGTGAAAGGTGCGGCCATGTTCCATCTCACGGGCGAGCCGATGCTACCGCCGAAACCACTGGAGGCACTATCAGGGGATCTCAGAAAACTGCACGACCATGTGCTGTCGACTGAGAAAAGCCTACTAGCCTCAAAGGATCCAGGATATCCGACATACGCGGCTCGTGTGCCTGAGGGGAAGTGCTACATCGAGACACGGCCCGCGGAGGTGTTCTTCCTGCGGTTTGACCATATCTTTGATATGTTTCTGACAAGGCGGCTCGATTTTACAATCGTCCGCCTTTTTGCGCTACATATGAGCTCTGTCATGAACAATGAAGAAGTCTCGCAAATCTGTGTGGCGGATCCGTACTACATGCACGAGTCTTTCTTGAGTCTCGGCGACTTTGAGCATGAAACTGCTAGGGACTACCTCCAAAACTTCATGGTACAGAATAAGGACCGGGAAATTGTCCTCGTGCCTTATCATCCAAAGTAAGTCAGTTTCGAACAACCCTTTCATACATTTCAATCATTCCTTCTCTCTCTATGGGGACTAATTTGAGATGTCTTTTCCCCGCAGCAACGGGCACGCCGTCCTTATCGTTCTTTATCTGCAAGTCTCCCACACCGTGTATTTTGACCCTTCCAGAGACTACGAGAAAAAAGACTACACCCACATAATGAATATTCTAGATGATGCTCTCCAAGGCTTCAGCTTTAGAGGTGGCCACATGTAGATCAGGAAACAAAGGAACAAGAAGATGGGTTTCGCGCATAAAACTAACTTCTCCTGCATCCAAGTCCCAAAACCAAGCAATAAGGATGGATTGTACATCCTCCATCTCATGAATCAGTTCAACACGGATCACCAAAAGCTTCGCATGAGAAGCAGAAATGATGATCATATCCACAAGTGGCTAGAATCTCATGGAGAAGCGGATTATAAACTTAGAGATGACTTCTTTCGCATCCAAAGCGACATTGCGACGATCATCATGAAAGAAGTCGTCGATGAGAAGGGGATGTTCCACCACGGCCCTATATCGCGAGCTGACGTCCGAACTCGCATAGGCATGCAACGTCTAGACCTCACGCCGTTCAAGAAGCTAGGGTCCATCCTCAATGATATGGAAGGATGGAACTTCTAGTGATTTATGATGCCGATGATGATGATATGTGTCGGTTGAACTTGTATACTATTTGTAGTGATGCAACTTTGTGATGTCCATGATCCCTGCCGAACTTGCGCAACGCTACTTTGTTAGTTTGCGTACGATGACCTGCGTACCTCTAGTTAATTAATTTGCGTACTGTATGTTGCATCTAGTTGCTAACCCTTTCTTTTTCGGTGTTCTCTAGTATATTTTGTTGCATATATATGATTGTACATCCTCTTCATGAACATGCATCTCTAACAGGTACCTAGTTTCTTGATGGCGAGATGGAACTGCTATGTCGTGTACAAAGGGAAGGTTCCGGGGGTGTAAAACGAGTGGCATGAGTGTCAGGCACAAGTGAATGGGTTCTCGGACGCCAGCCATAAAGGCTTCAAAAGCAGACAAGAAGGAGAAGCTAGTTACTTGAGGTTCACGCTAGCGCGAGAGAGGACTCGTAACCGCCATCTCATGTACTGCATAGTTCCTCTCTCACTCATAGTGATAGCTCTTCTCGCGTATACCTTTGTTTAGATGGATGACGTTGTAGTTGCAAGTATTCGAGACTTGCATGTATCGCTATTTTCGTGATGATGACAAGATACCACTTTGTGTTGGATGATGATTATGACGAGACTATTTGTATGTATATGCTATGATTACATTTGTGGTCTCGCAGGCATTTGTATGTGTATCATGATGACATTTGTATGTGCTAAAGATTCTTCTATAAAGCCTGTTCAAATACAAAACAAATATGCCGAAAAAAACAAAAACTACTAAAATTAGCAGTAGCAAGTGCAGAAAAGTTAGCAGCAGCGCGGTTGTAGTAGTAGCGTGCACAGGGGAAGCGCGCTATAGCTATTAGCAGCAGCGAGGTTCCTTTAAGCGCGCTGCTGCAACACTTGTGTAGCAGTAGCGCGGGTGGACCAGCGCTACTGCTATACGTTAGCTGTAGCGCCTTATTGGTAGCGCGGGTACCCGCGCTGCTGATAGGCCTAAAACCCGCGCTGCTGCTAGCCTTTTCCCTAGTAGTGAAGAGAAATAGTTAGCGAGACGACCATGTGACGACACATTGATATAGATCAAGATGATGGAGATCATGGTGTCATGCCGGTGACAATGGAAATCATGACGATGCTTTGGAGATGGAGATCAAAGGCACAAGATGATGATGGCCATATCATGTCACATATTTTGATTGCATGTGATGTTTATCTTTTATGCATCTTATTTTGCTTAGTTCGACGGTAGCTTTATAAGATGATCTCTCACTAATTATCAAGGTACAAGTGTTCTCACTGAGTATGCACCGTTGCGAAAGTTCTCGTGCTGAGACACCACATGATGATCGGGTGTGATAGGCTCTACGTTCAAATACAACGGGTGCAAAACAGTTGCACACGCGGAATACTCAGGTTAAACTTGACGAGCCTAGCATATAACAGATATGGCCTCGGAACACGGAGACCAAAAGGTCGAGCGTGAATCATATAGTAGATATGATCAACATAGTGATGTTCACCATTGAAACTACTCCATCTCATGTGATGATCGGACATGGTTTAGTTGATTTGGATCACGTGATCACTTAGAGGATTAGATGGATGTCTATCTAAGTGGGAGTTCTTAAGTAATATGATTAATTGAACTTTAATTTATCATGAACTTAGTCCTGGTAGTATTAGCATATCTATGTTGTAGATCAATTGCTCGCGATATTGCTCCCCGTTTAATTTTTTATATATTCCTAGAGAAAAACTATGTTGAAAAATGTTAGTAGCAATGATGCGGATTGGATCCATGATCTGAGGATTAACCTCATTGCTGCACAAAAGAATTATGTCCTTGATGCACCACTAGGTGACAGACCTATTGCAGGAGCAGATGCCACTAGTAGAAAACGGAGCTTTAGCGCCGGTTCGTAAGGGCCTTTAGTGCCGGTTCCATAACCGGCACTAAAGGGTGGGCACTAAAGCCCCCCCCCCTTTAGTACCGGTTCGGCACGAACCGGCGCTAAAGTGCCACCACGTGGCGTGAGCTCGCGCCCTGGTATGGGGGACCTTTAGTACCAGTTGGTGTGACCAACTGGTACTAAAGGTTTTTTTTTGAAATTTTTGGAATTTTTTTTTGATTTTTTTTCGATTTTGATTTTTTCTGAATTATTTGATGATTTAGTCTCTAATCACCTCTATTAACCGCTCAAGTGTGGATCACTCATTCCAAATCATCTAACTTCCCGACCAGTCAGCCATCCCTCTCACTACTCTAGCCCGAGCACGCTTAACTTTCGGGTTCTATTCTCCTTCGTTTCCGAGTCTGCACTTGTTGTTTTCCTGACAATAGTAAGATGTCAATCCTATTAACCCTCAGGAGTTTAGCTTGAGCATGAAGTCACACATTTCACCGTTTGAGTTTGAAACTATTATTCTAAAAAACAGTAATTATTTAGTAACGCTAATATTTCTTGAATAAGTTTGACCATAGTTTGACCATAGTTTGACCATAGTTTGACCAGATTTGACCAAAATTCAAAAAATTGAAATAATTATTTAGTAACACTAATATTCTTGAATAATTATGTAGTAACATTAATACTTCTTGAATAAGTAGTTTGACCAGATTTAACCAATTTTTTTTAAAAAAACTGAAATTTGACCATATCTTTTTTTCCTTTTGGAATTTGAGGATTCTAAAAAATTCCAAACAGGCCGTAGGCGGTCTCCATCGGATGTGGATTTTCGTGCTGAATTTTTTGATATATTATACCTTTTTTCCGACATCATATGCAAAAGTTATAGCCGTTTTACATTTTCCCTACACTTTTTGCAAAGCAGGTCCAAATTGTAGTTTTCAAATTTTCCTAACTAGTAGATGTAGTAATATAACTACCTCTCGAAGGATTTTATTTTTTGAAGTTTTTATCATTTTATTTTTATTTTTTCAGAACTGAAATGGCGACACAGGGGGGGGGGGGGGGGTAGAGTTTGAAAATTGCCCTATAGTGCCGGTTTGTGTCACAAACCGGTACTATAGGTCAGACCCCTTTAGTACCGGTTCATGGCACGAAACGGTACTAAAGGTTAGACCTTTAGTACCGGTTCGTGCCACGAACCGGTACTAAAGGTGATCGTGGGGCCCCGGCCTGACGCCAGCCTGCCACCACCCCTTTAGTACCGGTTCGTGGCACGAACCGGTACTAAAGGTTCAACACGAACCGGTACTAAAGGTTCAACACGAACCGGCATTAATGCAAATCCGTTCAAACCGGCACTAATGGTACCATTAGTACCGGGCCAAAATCAAACCGGCACTAATGTGCTTCATGTTTGACCCTTTTTCTACTAGTGTGCAGACGTTATGAACGTTTGGCTAGCTCAATATGATGACTACTTGATAGTTTAGTGCACCATGCTTAATGGCTTAGAATCGGGACTTCAAAGACATTTTGAACGTCATGGACCATATGAGATGTTCTAGGAGTTGAAGTTAAATATTTCAAGTAAATACCCGAGTTGAGAGATATGAACTCTCCAACAAGTTCTATAGCTAAAAGATGGAGGAGAATAGCTCAAGCAGTGAGCATATGCTCAGATTGTCTAGGTACTACAATCGCTTGAATCAAGTGGGAGTTAATCTCACAGATAAGATAGTGATTGACAGAGTTCTCTAGTCACCATCACCAAGTTACTAGAACTTCATGATGAACTATAGTATGCAAGGGATGATGAAAATGATTCCCGAGCTCTTCGTGATGTTGAATCGACGAAGGTAGAAATCAAGAAAGAGCATCAAGTGTTGATGATTGACAAGAACACTAGTTCCAAGAAAAGGGAAAAGGGAAAGAAAGGGAACTTCAAGTAGAATGACAAGCAAGTTGTCACTCCCGTGAAGAAGCCCAAAGCTGGACCAAAGCCTGAAACTGAGTGCTTTTACTGCAAAGGAAATGATCACTGGAAGCGGAAATTCCCTGAATATTTGGTGGATAAGAAAGATGGCAAAGTGAACAAAGGGTATATTTGATAGACATGTTATTGATGTGTGCCTTACTAGTGTTTATAGTAGCCCCTGAGTATTTGATACTTGTTCGGTTGCTAAAATTAGCAACTCGAAACAGGAGTTACAGAATGAACAAAGACTAGTTAAGGGTGAAGTGACGAAGTGTGTTGATTGGTTCCAAGATTGATATGATCATCATCGCACACTCCCTATACTTTCGGGATTACTGTTGAACCTAAGTAAGTGTTATTTGGTGTTTATGTTGAGCATAAATATGATTTGATCATGTTTATTGCAATACGGTTATTCATTTAAGTTAGAGAACAATTGTTGTTCTGTTTACATGAATAGAACCTTCGATGTTCATACACACCAACAAAAATGGTTTGTTGGATCTCGATCGTAGTGATACACATTTTCATAATATTCAAGCCAAATAGATGCAAAGTTAATGATGATAGTGCAACTTATTTGTGGCACTGCCGTTTAGGTCATATTGGTGTAAAGCGCATGAAGAAAATCCATGCTGATGGGCTTTTGGAATCACATGATTATGAATCAGTTGATGCTTGCGAACCATGCCTCATGGGCAAGATGACTAAGACTCCGTTCTCTGGAACAATGGAGCGAGCAACAGATTTGTTGGAAATCATACATACTGATGTATGTGGTCCGATGAATATTGAAGCTCATGACAGGTATCATTATTTTCTGATCTTCACAGATGATTTGAGCAGATATGAGTATATCTACTTGATGAAACAAAAGTCTGAAATATTTGAAAAGTTCATATAATTTCAGAGTGAAGTGGAAAATCATCGTAACAAGAAAATAAAGTTTCTACAATCTGATCATGGAGGAGAATATTTTAGTTACGAGTTTGGCCTTCAGTTAAAACAATGTGAAATAGTTTCACTACTCACGCCACCTGGAACACCACAGTGTAATGGTGTATCCGAATGTCGTAGCCGTACTTTATTAGATATGTTGCGATCTATGATGTCTCTTACCGATTTACTACTATCGTTTTGGGGTTATGCATTAGAGACAGCTGCATTCACGTTAAATAGGGCACCATCTAAATCCATTGAGACGACACAGTATGAACTATGGTTTGGCAAGAAACCAAAGTTGTCATTTCTTAAAGTTTGGAGTTGCGATGCTTATGTGAAAAAGTTTCATCTTGATAAGCTCAAACCCAAGTCGGAGAAGTGCGCCTTCGTAGGATACCCAAAAGTAACTGTTGGGTACACCTTCTATCACAGATCCGAAGGCAAGACATTTGTTGTTGAGAATGGATCCTTTCTGGAGAAGGAGTTTCTCTCGAAAGAAGTGAGTGGGAGGAAAGTAGAACTTGATGAGGTAACTGAACCTGCTCCCTTATTGGAAAGTAGTTCATCACAGAAATCTGTTCCTATGACTCCTACACCAATTAGTGAGGAAGCTAATGATGATGATGATGTAACTTCAGATCAAGTTACTACCGAACCTCGTAGGTAAACCAGAGTGAGATCCACACCAATGTGGTACGGTAATCCTGTTTTAGAGGTCATGTTACTTGACCATGACAAACCTACGAACTATGAGGAAGCGATGATGAGCCCAGATTCTACGAAATGGCTTGAGGCCATGAAATCTGAGATGAGATCCATGTATGAGAACAAAGTATGGACTTTGATTGACGTGCCCATTGATCGGCGAGCCATTGAGATTAAATGGATCTTCAAGAGGAAGACGGACGCTGATAGTAGTGTTACTATCTACAAAGCTAGAATTGTCGCAAAAGGTTTTCGACAAGTTCAAGGTGTTGACTACGATGAGAGTTTCTCACTCGTATCTATGCTTAAGTCTGTCCGAATCATGTTAGCAATTGCCGCATTTTATGAAATCTAGCAAATGGATAAACAAAACTGCATTCCTTAATAGATTTATTAAAGAAGAGTTGTATATGATGCAACCAAAAGGTTTTGTCAATCCTAAAGGTGCTAACAAAATATGCAAGCTCCAGCGATCCATTTATGGACTGGTGCAAGCATCTCGGAGTTGGAATATACGCTTTGATAAGTTGATCAAAGCATATAGTTTTATACAGACTTGCGGTGAAGCCTGTATTTACAAGAAAGTGAGTGGGAGCACTACAGCATTTCTGATAAGTATATGTGAATGACATATTGTTGATCGGAAATAATGTCGAACTATTCTGCAAAGCATAAAGGAGTGTTTGAAAGGAGTTTTCCAAAGAAAGACCTCGGTGAAGCTACTTACATACTGAGCTTCAAGATCTATAGAGATAGATCAAGACACTTGATAAGTTTTTCAATGAGTACATACCTTGACAGGATTTTGAAGTAGTTCAAAATGGAACAGTCAAAGAAGGAGTTCTTGGCTATGTTACAAGGTGTGAAGTTGAGTAAGACTCAAAACCCGACCACGACAGAAGATAGAGAGAGAATGAAAGTCATTCCCTATGCCTCAGCCATTGGTTCTATAAAGTATGCCATGCTGTGTACCAGACCTATTGTATACCCTACCATGTTTTTGGCAAAGGAGTACAATAGTGATCTAGGAGTAGATCACTGGACATTGGTCAAAATTATCCTTAGTGGAATAAGGACATGTTTCTCGATTATGGAAGTGACAAAAGGTTCGTCGTAAAGGGTTACGTCGATGCAAATTTTGACACTAATCCAGATGACTCTAAATCTCAATCTGGATAGATATTGAAAGTGGGAGCAATTAGCTAGAGTAGCTCTGTGCAGAGCATTGTTGACATAGAAATTTGCAAAATACTTACGGATCTGAATGTGGCAGACCCATTGACTAAACTTCTCTCACAAGCAAAACACGATCACACCTTAGTACTCTTTGGGTGTTAATCACATAGCGATGTGAACTAGATTATTGACTCTAGTAAACCCTTTGGGTGTTGGTCACATGTCGATGTGAACTATGGGTGTTAATCACATGGTGATGTGAATTATTGGTATTAAATCACATGGCGATGTGAACTAGATTATTGACTCTAGTGCAAGTGGGAGACTGAAGGAAATATGCCCTAGAGGCAATAATAAAGTTATTATTTATTTCCTTATATCATGATAAATGTTTATTATTCATGCTAGAATTGTATTAACCGGAAACATAATACATGTGTGAATACATAGACAAACAGAGTGTCACTAGTATGCCTCTACTTGACTAGCTCATTGATCAAAGATGGTTATGTTTCCTAACCATACATGAGTTGTTATTTGATTAACGGGATCACATCATTAGAAGAATGATGTGATTGACTTGACCCATTCCGTTAGCATAGCACTTGATCGTTTAGTTTGTTGCTATTGCTTTCTTCATGACTTATACATGTTCCTATGACTATGAGATTATGCAACTCCCGTTTATCGGAGGAACACTTTGTGTGCTACCAAACGTCACAACGTAACTGGGTGATTATAAAGGTGCTCTACAGGTGTCTCTGAAGGTACTTGTTGGGTTGGCGTATTTCGAGATTAGGATTTGTCACTCCGATTGTCGAAGAGGTATCTCTGGGCCCTCTCGGTAATGCACATCACTTAAGCCTTGCAAGCATTGCAACTAATGAGTTAGTTGCGGGATGATGTATTACAGAACGAGTAAAGAGACTTGCCGGTAACGAGATTGAACTAGGTATTGAGATACCAACGATCGAATCTCGGGCAAGTAACATACCGATGACAAAGGGAACAACGTATGTTGTTACGCGGTCTGACCGATAAAGATCTTCGTAGAATATGTAGAAGCCAATATGGGCATCCAGGTCCCACTATTGGTTATTGACCATAGAGGTGTCTCGGTCATGTCTACATAGTTCTCGAACCCGTAGGGTCCGCACGCTTAATGTTCGTTGACGATATAGTATTATATGAGTTATGTATGTTGATGACCGAATGTTGTTCGGAGTCCGGGATGGGATCACGGACATGACGAGGAACTCCCGAATGGTCCGGAGATAAAGTTTGATATATGGGATAATAGTGTTTGGTCACCGGAAGTGTTCCGGAATTCACCGGAAGGGGTTCCGGATGTTTCCCGAAATGTTTGGGTACGAGAACACTTTATTTGGGCCAAAGTGGAAAGCCCACAAGGTTTTTGGAAAGCGCAAAAGGAAGTTTTGTGGAGTCCAGGGGCCATACGCCAGGGTCCCTGGCGTCTGGGTCCAGACGTCGGGAACCCTGGCATCTGGCCCTGGAGTCCGAGAAGGACTCTTGCCTTTCGGGTGAAACCGACTTTGTAGAGGCTTTTACTCCAAGTTTCGTCCCCAGGGCTCAACATATAAATAGAGGGGCAGGGCTAGCACCAAAGAGACATCAAGAAACACCAAGCTGTGTGCCGGCAACCCCGTCCCCTCTAGTTTATCCTCCGTCCTAGTTTTTGTAGTGCTTAGGCAAAGCCATGCGGAGATTGTTCTTCACCAACACCGTCACCACGCCGTCGTGCTATCGAAACTCATCTACTACTTCGCCCCTCTTGCTGGATCGAGAAGGCGAGGACGTCACCGAGCCGAACGTGTGCAGAACTCGGAGGTGCCGTGCTTTCGGTACTTGGATCGGTCGGATCGTGAAGACGTACGACTACATCAACCGCGTTGATATAACGCTTCCGCGAACAGTCTACGAGGGTACGTAGACAACACTCTCCCCTCTCGTTGCTATGCATCACCATGATCTTGCGTGTGCGTAGGAAATTTTTGAAATTAGTACGTTCCCCAACAAGTAGTACTGCTGGTACAGTAGTTTTCTTCAAGAAGCGGAATTCAACGAAGTCATGATGGTTCCTTTGTCCGAGCAACTTCAAAGTGGGAAGTGGGCTTGTGATTTGACAACTCATTAGTCATTGTTACTGCGGCGTGACGACCTGGGTGACTCTCCCTTGGAGTTCTGCGTGCATGGCAAGTGGACCAGGATGGTCGACGTCCCACATGTTGACGAACAGAAGTATTCTTTCCGATATCGAGGAGCAAGGATACCGCGTGGTATAGTATCACTGCTGATTGGTTCGCAAAAAATAGTATCACTGCCAATTTATAATTAGTATTTTTTATTTCTGATGAATGCTAGCGTTTCAACTCTTACGACGAAGGGTGCCAAACACGACACATGCTGGATGTCCCACACGTCAGCGAAAGGAGTGGGACATGAACAACGTGGTAGAGCCCAGCGTAAAAAAACAGCGTGGTAGAGCGTCTCCACTTCTTCCACTTCTGGGTCAGAGACCACACGTAATAGTACTTAGTGGTATGAACGATACAAAGTGTGACCTTGAGAGAAAGACACGTCTAGTTGTAAGGTCTCGGGGCATATACGTAAACAAATATAAAAGTTAATATGTGCCTCCAACTAATATAGTAGTAGTAGAGTACTTAGGCACGTACTCCATAACATCACCGTGCATTGCACGTACAACATTTAGTGGTAGTACGTAGTAAGAGACAAATGCCGCCCAAGAGTTCCCTTCTCGACCTACTTTTGGGTGTTTGGTAGAGTGTATGGAGGGTGCATGAGTCCACACTAGTTTAGCACAAATACACTAGAAGCATGCATGAAGAGAGCATGCATGAAGAGGGTGTTGAGTTGAGCATGCATGAAGAGGGAACAACTATGCTGAGACGAGAACGCAACCAAACACACCCTATATGCCACGCATGTTCATACCATTTGTGCCTTTCTACTTCACTTACTGCGCTACATTACTCAGGTTCGTACGTCTACTCCTGGGTACATGTCCGTCTCATAGTTCCAGTCCCACGTGTTCTTCATATAGATGGAACGATCCTTGCATAACACGTTCACCTTGATGCTAGATGTCTCGTGTGTTGGCAAAAGGATGAACAAAGCTCACGTAAAAAATAGAGTGGAAGAACATAGATTCCGGACGACCGAGAAGGAGCAAGGAACCTCGTGGTGGAGCGTCTCCACTCATAATATTTAATATTATTCAGCGATATAAAATTAACCAATCATCTCCACAGTGGACTGGAAGAGTACGAAACACGGCAGCCCAGTGTAGTTACATCATACTAGTACATGGCTAACCCACGCTATCACCATATTTCTTGGCTTCCATGCGACACCTATCTCTAGTAATCCAGCAGCCCGTATCGCTTCTCCCTCCTCGTCTCTATCAAAGTGCGGCGGGCTGGCATTTCTGCCGTCTATTGATGTCGGTTCACTATCACATGTTAGCGACATGCCAAGAGCATTCTAAAAAAATTCCTTTCACGTTCCATTTTCAAAAAGAAAAAAAATCCTTTCACGTACGAATTTGCCCGTATGCTTTGAGAAACTTGCATGTCCTATACTGCTCCTGTTTGATACTCTAACTTAGCTAGAGGTTAGACTAACTCATGACTAACCCTTAACTAATTGTAGCCAAAGAGGTGTTTGGGTGATAGGGTTAGATTGACAATAAATGCACTTCATGGAGATAGAAAAGTGATTTTTCAGTGGTCCCAATGAGAACTATCTCCTGTTAGCACCTCTTGGGTGGGATAGTTTTTTTGGTGGGTTCGATGCAACTTGCTCCAATTTAAATCCTCATGCTTGGATAATTTAGGGCTATTTGAGCCCCAACTAGCTCAAACTAACTCAAACCCATGGGCCCTATTTGGATCATGGGGTTAGAGCTAGTTTGGGTTAGTTGGAGGCTCAAATAACCGAAAAGTATCCAAACAGGGAAGGTTAGAGTGGGTTAGTTTCATCTAACCCAACTATCCCGATGGAGAGATGCTTATTTGGGTTAGAGTGGGTTAGAAAATAACTCTAACTCTAACTGTGTTAGAGTATCCTTGGATCCAAACAGGGCCTATGGCCAGTTTCGACGCGGAGCAGTCGCATGCACCAGAAAGCGGCGCTCTCTCGGCTGTCGCGCCACTTCAAAGTCGGCGCCAGTGAGAGGTTGCCTCCGCTCTGGCCGGGCATTAATGCGGCACTGACGCTCCAGGGCGACGCTGACCGTTTCACGCGGGAAGCGCGCACTGGCAAGGGGGTATAGGTTTTGAACCGTTTCAGGTGTAGTACTGGTAGTTTGCAAAACTACTCAATTATTGCACTCAGTTTCCTGAGAAATTGTGGTAAAAAACGTTACTCCACTGCCCGCTTCCCTTCTCCTTCCTCTTCCACCACCCACGCACGTCTGCGGGAAGCGACCGGTCAACCCTTATATAGGAGTGCTAGCACAAAAAGATGCATGCATGACCACTAAAATTTCCATATTAAAGCGCCGCTCCGGTGGGAGTATGGCGTATGTTGTTACCTTCGGCCGGCCCATGGCTACCGGGCGACGGTGACCAGAGAAGAGGCGGCGGGAGGGGAATGAATGCAGCTACTGTTTGGGTTCGCCTTCCGGCTTAAATAAATGCGCAGCATCCGTGTACCCGCGGGTGCACAAATTGTAACATACGTGTCTGCTTAAGTGGGCGTCATGTGACTGGTGTGTGTGTGAGAGAGATTCTGAGAGACAGAGTGCGTGTGTGCGACTCTACTCTTCAGACATGTACTCAACCTTTTGCATCGGGATATAAGTATAATGGTATTTACTTTAGCTAGTGATTTACGTGGCCATGTTAACGTGGTTGTGTCAAAAAAATGTCACTTCCTGCTCGTGATTTGCGTTATATAATTACAAGCAAGATTCTCGTGCATTGCAGGGAACATCAATATGCATTTTTTTTCAAAACACCTGTTGTGATTGACCCATGCAGGAGTAATCCCATGTGTAAAAACTAATGATATCTCAAGAATTTTATTGGAAAACTTTTTTGAGAATGTCGTCAAAAAAAAATGAAAGATGAGAGATAAGGCGAGGAGGAGTGCAGCGTGGTGGTGACTGGTGGTCGGAATGGGCAGAGGCATGGGGATGGACGCCGCCGGCAGGCGGCAGCGGCCACCATGCATGCTAGATTGTTCCAGAGACTTATTCCTTTTTAATTGCTGAGCAATGAGGTTGCAGGAGATAATGATGTGGAGAGAGGTGCGGGTATCTTTTGTAAAATTATCATAGTTTGCTTTCTATCCTCAGATATAGATCATACAGTCTGTATTACAAGATGGCAGGCACACCATCACCGCCAACTCGTTTTTTATAAGGTACAGATGATAAGTGTCACGCCCTCGATGCGGCTATATCTCCTACGTGTCGAAGCACGACTTAGAGGCATAATCGCATTGAAAGGAATGTCGCAAGTGAGGTAATCTTCACACAACCCATGTAATACATAAGGGAAAGAGATACATAGTTGGCTTACAATCGCCACTTCACACAATACATGAATAAAGCATTACATCAACCAGATACAATCAAGGTCCGACTACGGAACCCAAAATAAAAGAAGACTACCCCAAATGCTACACAGATCCCTGATCGACCCCAACTGGGCTCCACTACTGACCAACTGGAAAACGGAACAACATAAAGAATGAGATCTTCATCGAGCTCCTCCTTGAGCTTGGTTGCGTCACTTGCACGATATCATCGGCACCTGCAAACTGGTTTTGGAAGTATCTGTGAGTCACGGGGACTCAGCAATCTCACACCCTCGCGATCAAGACTATGTAAGCTTATAGGAAGGGTAGAAGGTATGAGGTGGAGCTGCAGCAAGCGACTAGCATATATGGTGGCTAAACACATGCAAATGAGAGCGAGAAGAGAAGGCAAGGCATGGTCGATAAAACTATGATCAAGAAGTGATCCTAGAACAACCTACGTCAAGCATAACTCCAACACCGTGTTCACTTCCTGGACTCCGCCGAGAAGAGACCATCACGGTTACACACGCGGTTGATGCGTTCTAATTAAGATCAACTTCAGGTTTTCTACAACCGGACATTAGCAAATTCCCATCTGCCCATAACCGCGGGCATGGCTTTCGAAAGTTCAAACCCTGCAGGGGTGTCCCAACTTAGCCCATCACAAGCTCTCATGGTCAACGAAGGATATTCCTTCTCCCAACACAATCCGATCAGACTCGGCATCCCGGTTACAAGACATCCTCGACAATGGTAAAACAAGTCCAGCAAAACCGCCTGAATGTGCCGACAAATCCCGATAGGAGCTGCACATATCTCGTTCTCAGGGCACACTCAGATGAGACTAGCTACGAGTAAAACCAACCCTCAAGTTTCCCCGAGGTGGCCCCGTAGGCAGCTCAGTTCGGACCAACACTCAGAGGAGCACTGGCCCGGGGGGGTTAAAAAGATGACCCTTGAGTCTGCAGAACCCAAGGGAAAGGAAAAGGCTAGGTGGCGAATGGTAAAACCAATGTTGGGCCTTGCTGGAGGAGTTTTATTCAAGGCGAACTGTCAAGGGGTTCCCATTATAACCCAACCGTGTACGGAACGCAAAATCCGGGAACATAACACCGATATGACGGAAACTAGGGCGGCAAGAGTGGAACAAAACACCAGGCATAAGGCCGAGCCTTCCATCCTTTACCAAGTATATAGATGCATTAATTAAATAAGAGATATTGTGATATCCCAACAAATATCCATGTTCCAACAAGGAACAAAGTCCAATCTTCACCTGCAACTAACAACGCTATAAGAGGGGCTGAGCAAAGCGGTAACATAGCCAAACAACGGTTTGCTAGGACAAGGTGGGTTAGAGGCTTGGCTTAACAATATGGTAGGCATGAGAAGCAAGTGGTAGGTATCGCAGCATATGCTAGCAAAAGAGCGAGAAACTAGCAAGCAAAGATAGAAGTGATTTCGAGGGTATGGTCATCTTGCCTGAAATCCCGCAAGGAAGAAGAACGAGTCCATGAAGAAGACAAACGGATGTAGTCGAACGGGTCCTCACAAACGCGACGTAATCGGAACCAACCTGAAGAAGCAACACCGGAAAGAAGCACACAACATAGTAAACAACCAACACATGAACATGGCAGGATATGCGGGATGCGGTATGTGATGCATATGCATGATTTGGAAAGGAATTATTAAACCTGGCCTCAACTTGGAAATCCAAGAGTGCCACTGGAAAGAGGAGTTGATTTCGGTTGAAATCGATATAAAGATCACCGGAATTGGATGCACGGTTTGTAAATGGCAAGCAAAACAAATATGGCACCGGTCTGCGATAATCAGCAAGTAGCCTTCTAAATGCATCAAGATAAGTATGCTACAGCACTCAAACATGGCAACAAGATACATGGCAGGGATCCACTCAAGATGCTTGACAAAAGATGAACACTGAGCTACGGATAATTCACCCAATAGCAAGCTCAAACAGGCATGGCAAAAATGCAAAAGATAACAGGTTTCAGACTTAGTGAAA
Source organism: Triticum urartu (assembly GCF_003073215.2). Classification (NCBI taxonomy): domain Eukaryota; kingdom Viridiplantae; phylum Streptophyta; class Magnoliopsida; order Poales; family Poaceae; genus Triticum; species Triticum urartu. The sequence continues at coordinate 90,764,027 of NC_053028.1, read as the reverse complement.
TTAACACAAGTCAGGAATTTATCATCAGGAAGCAAACTTTAGAGCGTGATAACTACATGCTACAGGAACATATCATGGCAAATATAGGCATGGCATGAAGCTACTCTAAGCATATAACAGAAGTCCCATAGTGACCATGAGCCAAAAGGGATCAGAAAATACAATTGCAAGCATGTGAACATAGCAATTAACGAAAACAGATTCAGACTTAGTGAAAAACTGGAGCATGCAAAACAGTTAATGAGTAGGCATGTTTACGAGCTCAATGCACTCACTACAGAGCATGGCATGACAAACTAAGTATACACCCATCAAGAAGACATGGCATAGAAACTAGACATGGCAAGAACAACAACATAGCATGCACGGATCAATAGCAACATCCTCGGCAAAAGTAAAGCTCGATTGACTCAAGCTATGGTGCTCCATAAATGCAAACAAAGACATGGATGTATAGAGCACCACAATGTTAGCAAAACATCCTTACTGATCATCCTCAAAAGAGGCACGGATCACTAGGAAACAACATGAACATATGGCATAAAAATAAGGACAGGGCAAGGACTTAGTGAAAAACTAAGTCCCTGAAAACAGCATCAACGAGTAGGCTACTTTGCATGCTTGTGCTAGTCACCACAAAGATCACAAAAATACATGACATACACCCATGTAAAGATGGCATGGCATTCTACAAAACACATGTAGAGCTCAAGATCATATCATGCACACATTAAACATGGCAAAAATGACAAAATGCCATTTGCTGAAACAGATCTGAAATAATCATCACATAGCACTCTTCCAACAGCATTTCGGGCATCAATATGAGCTCAAATGAAAAAGATGCAATGAGATGAAATGATGTACTCGTCGAGGCGAACATTTTGATACGCTACACGCATGAATCGGAGCAACGTGTGCAAAGTTATGATGCGTTGAAAAATGCAAAAAAATACTGGGACTTAGAAGAAAATAGACCTCTCTGAGAAAGTCAACGGGACGGGGAGATCCGGGATGAAGCGGTGCAGATCTGAGACGGGGCGCACGTTTGGTTGGTGCACTTGGTGGACCTGGTCCATCCTCACCAGATCCGGCCGGCGGATCTCTCTGACGAGATCGTGACTCCGGCGATGACCGGAGAGGACGGAGGAGGGCGCGAGGCGGCGCGAGGAGGTCGGGGCCGGCCGGCCAGCGCGGTTGCCGGTGAGAGGCGGCGGCGAGGGAGCTCGGCGACGGAGATGTCGGCGCCGGCGAACGAGGCGGCCGGCGGCGAGGAGTGGCGGCGGCGCGCGGCTGCCGGCGGCGAAGGCGCGTGGTGGCCGGAGCGTACTCCGGCGAAGGGCGACGAGCTGCGGTGCGGGCACACGCCCTGTGGGGGTGCGGCGGCGGCGACCGGGCCCGCGCGGGCCGGATCTGGGCACCGCGGGCTGCGCGGTGGTGGAAGGCGGCGGTGACACTTGGCGCTGCAGGATTGGGCGCGACGGATGGCGGTGATAACGTGTCGCCTCCCGGTTGGTCGGGGCAACGTGGCGGCGGGGTGGACGCGTCCGCCGGTGAGAAGGACATGTCCGGCGGCGCTGAGGGAGGAGTTTTAGGGTTTCGGGGAAAAGATCCGAAAACAAAAATGAAGGGGTCTATTTATAGAGGTAGAGGGAGCTAGGAAGCTCCAAATGAGGTGCGGTTTGCGGACACGCGATCGTGATCGAACGACTGAGATGATAGAGGGGGGTTTAGGTGGGTTTTGGGCCACTTTGGAGGGGTGTTGGGCTGCAACACACACGAGGCCTTTTCGGTCCCTCGGTTAACCGTTGGAGTATCAAACGAAGTCCAAATGGTACGAAACTTGACAGGCGGTCTAACGGTAGTAAACCAAGGCCGCATGGCAAGTCTCGGTCCAAAGAGAAAACGTTTAACACCCGCACACGAAAAGAGGTAGAAAGGGACACCGGAGGACATAGGAGCGCCGGAATGCAAAACGGACAACGGGGAAAATGCTCGGATGCATGAGACGAACATGTATGCAAATGAAATGCACATGGTGACATGATACGCAAAGCATGACACGCAAGCAACAACAAGGCAACAATAATGAATAACTGCAGGACACTTGGCACATTGGTCTTGGGGCGCTACAATAAGTTTGCTGACTACTAAAGTAAAGTGGAATTTTTCCATGTTATGCAAGTAAATAAAGGTGATTGTTTATCATACGGGTAAGGTTGGATGAAGGGTGGTAGGAACAAATGCTCCGCCTAGAGCATGTGTGTGTGAGATGGAGTCTTAGTGTGTGTGTGTGTGTGAGAGAGAGAGAGATGGAGTCTTAGTTTGTGTGTGTGTGTGAGAGAGAGATGGAGTCTTAGTGTGTGTGTGGGGGGTGCGTGTGTGTGTGTGTGTTTGTGTGTGTGTGTGAGAGAGATGTAGTCTTAGTGTGTGTGTGTGGGGGGGGGGTGCGTGTGTGTGTGTGTGCGTGTGTGTGTGTGTCGCGGGGTCCTCTGTGGCGGATGTAATTTAAGTGTGCATGGCTTCATCATAGAGAGGTGATGTGTATGGCAGAGGCCACCAATGATGGGGTGCGAGAGAGAAAATGCCCGTAGAGAGGGAAGAGAAGGCAAAAAAAAGACACATCCGTGACATTTTGGGCCGAACGAAATTTTTTTCTTTCATACATATGACACTTCTATGACGATAATTGTGACAAAACCCGATATCATCATAGATGTGGTGGGCTCCTACTTCTATGACAAAAAATCATGACAAAAAATGGGCTTTTCATCCTGGGCGGGCCGGAGACGCAGCTGCATGACATTCTTTGGGCCGTCCATGGCGGAAAAAACTGTGGTAGAAGCGAGGGGGAGGAAAATTTTGGGGAGTTCCCGGTTACGGTGGGAGGTCGGGGGCCGAGCAATGCGCGTTTCTCTCGTACACGTACGCGCGTGTGTGCGAGGCGTTGGCTCTAACTGAACCCGAGCGAGGCGTTGGGCTCTAACTGAACCCGAGCGATCGCACTGCAGGCTACGCGTTACTGAACCCGAGCGATCGATTGATGGCTATTAACTGAACCCGATCGAGCGATTCCCTCCCTACTGCTGCTAACTGAAGCCGATCGACGCTGCCTTTGGATGAACAGTGAGTGTTGCGGGGGGGGGGGGGTGGGGTGAACAGTTCCCGGGGGGTGGATGAACAGGACCCCGTGGTGTTGCCTCTGGATGAACAGGACCCCGATCGATCGAGCCGGTTGGGGCTGGATGAACAGGACCCCGTGGAGGGCTGATGAACAGGACCACCTAGTGGAGGGCAGGATGAACAGTAGACGGTGGAGGGCAGGATGAACAGTAGCCCGTGGAGGGGTGGTTGAACAGGAGACTGTGGAGAGGGCTGGTTGAATAGTAACCAGTGGAGTAGCGCGCGGTGGAGGCTGGATGAACAGGAGCCCATGGATGAAAAGTCACAGTGGAGGCTGGAGGAGGTCGACGGTGGATGAACAGTAGCTCGTGGAGGCTGGAGGGGGTCGACAGTGGAGATGAACAGTATCCCGTGGAGACCTGTTTTGCGGTACGCCACACCCCTCCCAATGAACAGGACCCCCGTTTCGATCGTAGCGCTCCAGCACAAGTCCGTTTCGTCCGTTTTGCGGTACGCCACACCCCTCCCGATCAACATGACCCCCGTTTCGACCGTAGGAGGTCCGTTTCCTCCGTTTTGCGGTACGCCAGACCCCTCCCGATGAACAGGATCCCGTTTCGAACGTGGCCGGTCGAACACAAGGCCGTTTCCTCCGTTCTGCGGTACGCCAGGCCTCGTTTCCATCGCCTGTTCCGTCCAAGCCCTCCCGATGAACACAACGCATTACATTGCCTCCCCATGAACACGACGCATTCCGTTGCCTCCCCATGAACACGACGACGATGCTGTTTCTCCGTTCCGACCAAGCAATGTACACGAGCCCTGGCCGTACGTATGCGCGAGTAGGCGTTCAAGACCCCGCCCCTATGTACACATACGTGGCCGTATTTTCTTTCTTGCACCCTGGCCGCTGTACGTACGTGTACATGCTACGTGCGCGCCTCTACTACAACACGTGCACGCCTCTACATCGACCAGTATGTACGTACACGTTCGCGACTAGAATGACAACGCTATGTACGCTTCGACCAGGTGGGTCCCGACTATCAGGCACTTCCTTGCCTATGAAGATGTAGCTGGTGGGTCCCAGCAGTCAGGGGGGCGAAATATGGTGGCCCGTCCGGTGGGTCCCGCTGTTAGGTGGAGGAATATTTATTTTGCACGTAATAAGGAGGCACTTCCTTGTTGCGGCCGTGGACCCAGCTGTCAGCCTCTCCACGTACAGTCCACGTCCGATGGAAGCCATTCCTTGACCATGTTCACCACGCCGCGCCGAGAGCACCATGGCGGTGGACGACGGCGAGGCCTAGGAAGGGGACGACGCGGAGCCGGGGAAGACGCAGCAGTGGATGCCCACGTGTAGAGGAGTACGAGGGTTCACTGGTTCGCGGCGGTGTGAGGCTGCCGTCGCCGCAGAATAACAGGGGGTGTGGGTGAGTAGAGGGATGGCCTGGCCAGCGGTGGGTGTAGTAGGGAGCGGTGAGGCCTCCGCCGCATCGCAGCCGGCCACGGGAGGCAGGAGCACGAGGCACGACCAGTGCTGGTTTGGGCGGCTGGAGCAAGAAGACCAGAGGTTGAAGAAGCACTACGGCCGTTGGATGGACATTGTACGGTCACTGGAGCTAGAATTGTGCATATTGACTAAGTTGACAAAGCCCTCCGTCCCCGTCAACTTAGTAGGCCCACAGTCAGCCTGCCACTATACTGGGTCCCAGCTAACAGGGGGAGTATTCATTTTTTTGTGCGTAATAAGGAGGCACTTCCTTGCGTGCGAAGATATAGCTGGTGGGTCTGAGCTGTCAGTGGAGGTAACATTTTTTTTCGCGAAATACAGAGGCCCTTTCGGTGGGTCCCCGATGTCAGGTGGAGGAATCATTATTTTGCGCGTAATAAGGAGGCATTTCCTTGCGTGCGGCCGTGGACCCAGCTATCGGCCTCTCCACGTAAAGTCCGCTTCAGATGCATGTCGGTCGTTGACCACGTTGACCAGGCTGCGCCGAGAGCACCAGGGCGGTGGACGACGGTGAGGCCTAGGAAGGGGACGACACGGAGGCAGGGAAGACTCGGCAGTTGTTTCCCACGCGGAGGGGAGTACGACTGTCCGAGGGTTTACTGGTTCGTCTACCGTCGCCGGAGAATAACAGCAAGTGTGGGTGAGTAGAGGGATGGCTAGGCCAGCAATGGGAGTACGGTCGGGCGGTGAGGCCTACGCGACAGCACAGCCGGCCGTGAGGAGGAGGGAGCAGGCAGTCCCACCGGCGCTTGTTTGAGCAGCTGGAGCAGGAAGAGCAGAGATTGAAGAAGCACGACGGCCATTGGATGGACATCCAACAGTCAGTGCTTGTGCGTCAACCTTTTTTTAGGAAAGTCTCAAATCTGTGGAAAACAGCATACAACCCACACTACAACATGACCCCTCCTATAGCAACGCATTTTTCCGTATCTAAAAGTCCATATATGCGTTTCTAATGTCTTTACCAACGGTTTGGGATGCATAGCCTTATCCAGTGTTGCTAGCGCATAATGCAACGCTTATATTGCCGTTGGTTAAAGGGAGTGTTGCAAGACTACAACAGAATAAAACAGACTTCTATAACACTTATATATGTTGGTCCTTAATGTATAGGAATTGCTTGGCTACGGAGTATTTCCAACGCTTCATGTGTTGGTACATATATAATGTTAATAATAATTTTTTTCTATATATAATTGCCAACAATTAAGTTAATGCTCCACGTAATGGTAATAATAATTATGAAAACAGAGAATATACTCACTGAGAGGAAAAAAAATCATATATTAGATGAAACGGTTGGATTACAATAGTGTATATTACAGGAGGAACATCATCCAAATGTGATGCATAATCTAACTATTTTCTTGACAGCGAAACTTAAACCGAAAGCATCCATCAACAGCCCTACAACTTAACTAAAACTGAACCGAGGAACAACATCCAAAAGGAACGTCATCCCTACTAAACTAAAATTGAAAGCATCCATCATCTTCTTCATCATGAACTAGAAGCACCCATATACTCATCCAGTTGTCTTTTGAATCTACAAACAAGAAAACAGAATGAATTGTTAACACATAATACATTGACATGGTGCAAGTAGTAATACAGACATGGTATTAGTCACGTACAAAGGTTGAAGACCATGAAATCTTTGTTTTTCTACTTTACCGGGAGTATTTTAGTTTTTGTGACTTCGTACCAAATTTTCAGTTTTCACAAGTGCCATACCAACATGGAATGCCCATAATTCATTTATAATTTCAGCACCATCAAGTTTAAATTTAGGATCACAACTTACAATTATAGCAAGAGCTACCTTGCTGTTATGGTTTTTGAGGCTCTTCAAGAATACTTTAGTTCCTACCTGATGGAGAAAACCGAAGTTACCACTCGCACAATCATCCTCACCACCCATGACAAAACAAAAGACAAAACAGGGGAACATATGAAATGAATTTGAGCACTCTTACATGTAGTTCACTAGCATCCAGCAAACTCAGCGAACCACCTTGAGCAATCTTATAGGCTGCATCATCACCTTTTGTTGTTTTTTTGGTCTGGACAACACTCCTGATAGCAAAAAAGAAGTATAAAGAAATCAACAAGCTAGCACTACAGTTCTATATGATTATGAAAAATATACCAGCTTGTTTGCAGCAGAAGTTTTTTCTCCCTGACGTGCACTGGCATTCTCAAGCAAAATTCTTTGTTCTGAACATCATTCTTATAGCAAGATGACCAGTAGATACATAAATATCAGAGCAATATCTTTCGAACATTTTGTATATGGTAATGGAAATATACCTTGTGTGCAGCAACATTTATTTGGAAGGCCATTGTGGCGAACCATTATCCTTTTACCTTTTGGAAGGTTCCAAATATATTTCAACTTCCTCTTCTTACAATCTTTTGTTTCTGTATTTTCAGCTGATTACATAGAACCATGAATTATATATGTTATACGATGATGAATACATATATTGAAATCAGTAAAGAATGAGCAACAAACTTACCATCTTGATTTTCATCCGCACTAGGATCATCACAACCTGTGAAGCCTTCTTCATCATTAGTAGTTATTTCTTAGACATCAGATAATTCATTTATAGCATCCACTGATGTAAGGCCCAAAACAAGCCGAAAATGGGGTCCATTTGATCCAGGACACCTATCTTTTTTTTGACAAAATCCAGTACACCTATCTCTGCCTGCCATGTTAACCATCATAGAGGTAACCGAATAGCTAGGTAGACCAACAACATCACCTGCCAAAAAATACCAACAACATCCAATATAGAAGTTTGAGTAAAAATATTATTTTTATTCCCGGGGGTTCGATTATTTCGCAACTCAGGCAGTTGTACAAGTTAAATTTCTCCTTATTGGTTTTGCCCCGTTCTCACACATTATGTGGCTGGAGTGCAAACTATAGGCAAAGATGTGGCACATACAACATCTCATCAACCAAAGCATGAGGTTGCCTTCGCAATCAGCGATTATTGCTTCATGCCCGGATCATGCCTACCCGATCTATCTGGACAGTCCACATGGAACCCGGTCCCTTGACATCTACCAACTGTTAAAGATCTCCACGTCGTTGATGTCGTGGAGGAAGAAATTTCCTGAACAAAATATCGATCTATTCGACCAAGCTGAGAAGAATGACATGGAAAAGCAATAGATTTATTGCTTACCTCCTCTGCTCAAGAAATGAATAATCAGTTTTCACTATTATAGTTGCTTCATCATGCTCCGTTGTAACTCCGCCTATGTTGTCTCAACATAGCCGGTCCCAAGCCCGGGTAAAGGAGGAGGGTTGTGATAGGCTTGGCGACCCAACATAAAAACTCAGCCACTCTTATGGAGATGAAACCCAAAAGATTTTCGTTGGGGCGTAACCCTCTCAGCGACGCGCCACATCAGAACCCGGGTGTGGTGGAAAATGGGAAAGGGCCGGGCCGTCACCCCCCAGGTGGCGCGCCGTATCACCAAAGAGCTAGCTATGGACAGGGGTGCGTGGAAGCTTGCTATCCATGTGCCAGAGCCATGAGTTGGTTGCGAGATCTTATGGGTTTCACCTCTAGCCTAAACCAACTTGTTTGGGACTAAAGACTTCGTTATTGTTGTTCGTTGTTGTCATCATGCTTTGTTGTAGCAATCACCTCACCAAACTAGAAATAAAATGCAATAGTTAAGCGTGAGATAACCATCCCCATCACTGAAATAGAGTTTACAGAATGCGTGTATGAAAAGCGGGGCTCAAGGCAAAATTACTAGCAGTAACATACTATTACTTGTGTTAGTCCTTGGAGTAACTTTCAAGTCTGGCCTCCGGAGCACAACAGATCTGGAGGTCGCTGGAAACTACAGAATAACTGGCATCCTAAAATCTGTAATCAACTCACCGGTCCAATAAGAGTGGAATGTCCCTCATACCTGGTTGTTAGCACCCCTAGCACCATAAAGATATGTTCAGAACATAAGCAGAGATGATATGATGTAAAATAATTAGGAAAGATGCTTCAAATAGTATTTATAGAGAAAATTTGTTAGAAGCGTTGATCTCTTCTTTGGATTCATATGTTCAGTTTACTCATTGCAAAAGTTACAATTGTTTTGTTACTGATGTGATAGAAAAATTCTTATATCCGATGTCTAAGATTATCCCTTCCATGGATCCTATCAAAATTCTTATGTTTGGTGTCTCTCCCGTATTGAATAGTATTTTTTCAAATCTCCGTGTGCTATATACTGCAGTTTCGAAAACAACCTATATTGTATTTTGCATACTTTATTTAAACTTTTGATCCTGTTCCTCCCTGCTAATGCCCACGTGTCAATGTCTTCCAGGTGTCAATGCCTACACCCGTGTTGTCCGTTTGTTCTCTAAAAAAATCGAGATGAGGTAACTACACAAAAAAATCAGAAAAACAAATCTCTATGTATATCGATTAGTGAGTTTGAAAAACTGATGGGAACCAATACAGAGGGCATGAATGGCAGCAATGAGATGGGATAAGGAGTAGCGCACTAACTACATGAACTCGCAGGATTGTTTGCCACCACGTATCAGCTTGGTTTGGAGAATCTGCTAGCCAGATTTGCCTTGCGAGAGATCTGAATTGATTAGGGGAATAGACCAGCAGAGTAGGAAGCAAGAGAGGATGGATTGTGGGAGAGTGGGTCGCGAACTAACCTTGATCAGCTCGTGGTGATGCTTCCGCCACCGGCCGCCAAGCATGCGATGAATCCAGTAGGAGGCGAGGAAGGAAGCCGTGTTGATACAGGGGAGGTTTCCGATTTTGTTTGCACAGTTACCTTGTCGCGATCCGTTTGACTAGTGTTAGTCTCCGTCTTGGATTCCTATGACAGGTGGGGCCTCGGTAATGAAGCGCGTGTATTTAATTATTAATTTTCCAGATTATTCGCTATTGGCGCGAGAGAATGGAGGGAAAGTAAAAATTAGAGTGAAACCAAAAAATAAATATGAGGGTGTCTAACAATTTGAAGCCAAACAAATTATAAAATTTTCCCTCAAAAAAAGTGCAATATGGGTGAAGTAAAAATGAATACTATTTCTCAAACAATAGAAAAGGTTAATCCAGAAACAACAAATTTCCTAGCTTGTAAGTTCCGATCTACATGTATAATTGTCATCCAAAATCACTAGTCCATCATATCCGAGATCACTAGTTGTCGCTCACACGCAGCCCATCCGTCCAGATCGGGCGCCGCATGAGGAGGAGTTGCCCTTACCGGCACACAACCATCATGCCCGCTGAGATGACGGCGGCAAGCAGGCGACGCGGCATCAGTAGAACAACGCGGCAATGCCATCAAGGAGGAGGTGCCGCCGGCGAACGTGAAGGCAAGCGGCCACCTCCTCCACTAGAGGTCGCGGTGGTGCCGACTCCTCAGCCCGGGCCATCATGTCGTCTGAGGAGAGGGCAATGAGGCAGATGGCATAGTAGGAGCGGCGCAACGTGACAAGTGCGTCAAGGAGGAGGTGTCGCTTCCTTGTCGCGGCCATCATGCCGGCTGGGAAGAGGGCGGCGAGGCGGGTGGCGCGATAGGAGTGGCGCAATGCGAGAAGTCTATCAAGGAGGAGGTGCCGCTGGCGATCAGAAAGGCCACAACCAACTACTCTAATACCTCGGTGGTCGCGACGGTGTTGACTCCTTGTCACAGACAATCGTGTCAGCAGAGGACAGAGCGGTGATGCAGGTGGCGCGGCAGGAGTGGCACAACGATGCAACTCCGTCAAGAAGGAGGTGTCGGCGGCAGTCGCAAAGGCGCATGGCGATCTCCTCCACTACCTAAGTGGCTGAGGTGGCACGGACTCCTCATCGCGGGCTATCATGTCGGTTGAGGAGAGGGCAGCCAAGCAGGAGGCTCTTTTGGAAAAGGTAGTGCCTAGGAGGCGCTTAGGCATGCTTAGGCGCTAGGCGATGGCCAGACGACTCGCCTAGGGCATAACTGGCAGTCTAGGCAGGGCAAGCAAGAAATTGTCTACCCAAGCCAGAAATCATGTCATATTGCACCGATATGGTAAATGGGCCATACTCCAATGGCAGTAGCTATTAGTTAAGTTATTTATATGCCCTAAATTAGTATCAATACAAATATAATAACCACAGATACACCTTAATTGTAAAACCTTATTACCGCCTAGGTCGTGCCTTAAGCACCACCTAGGCACTGGGCGAAGGCCAACCGCCTTGCTTGCGCATACCGCCTTTTCCAACCTAGCAGGAGGTGCGACAGCAGTGGCACAACGCATCAATTCCATCAAGGAAGAGGTACCACTGACAATCACAAAGGCGTGCGCCCACCTCCCTCACTACCTCGATGGTCGTGGTGGCGCCGAATCCTTGTCGTGGGCCATCGTATCGGCAAAGGAGAGGGGCGAGGCAGGCAGCGCGACATAAGTGGCGCAACGCGGCAAGTCCGACAAGGAGAGGTGTCGCCGGCAATCGCGAAGGTGCGTGACCACCTCCTCCACTGCCTTGGTGGTCGCGGCTGCGCCGACTCCTCGTTGCGGGCATCGTGTCGACTGAGGAGAGGGTAGCGAGGCATGCAGTGCGGAGGAGTGGCGCAATGCGGCGCGCCACTCCACGTTCGCCACGTCCGACATGGCGTCGGCCTAGGTCCGCGAGGACCCCGACCTGGCGGAGTTTTGGGCGCACGACCGATCAGTCACCACCGCAGAAACGGCTGCGTGGCACCGCCACCGCATCAACAGGGAGCTCACTAGGATCGGCGTGGAGTGGCGCTAAGCGACACCTCTGTCGCTGCCAGGGCACCGCGGCTGGGGTCAGCATTGGCCGTGGTGGCTCTCCTCATGGCGCATGAGGAAGCAGAGTGGTTCCTCCGCGGGCGCCACACCATGGCCGGGAACGGTTGTCGTACCCTGACACCCTTCTGCCGCTGGAAGGACTACTCCATCGACGATGGCATGATGACGATGGTGTGGCCCGCCACGGTGGTCACGCATAGGAGGACACCTCCACTATAAGTTAGCCTAGTTTTTCCATTAAACAAACAAAATGTCGTCCATTTTATGTAAATTATGTATGAACTTCAATGAATTCCGTCGTGTCCAATAAAATTCATCCAGTTCATTCTAATTTGTTTTGAATGGATTCAAATGCTGTTGGACGGAACTATCTGTGGACCAGGGGAAGGAGATACTCCCTCTAGTCCTTTTCACTCTACATATAAGATTTGTCTGAAGTCAAATTTCATAAAGTATGACCAATTTTCTAGAAAAGAATATCAACATTCACAATGCAAAATCTATACCATTAGATGGGTCACTAATTTAGTTTTCCTACTGTATAACTTTAGTGTTATAGATCTTAATAGTTTTTGATATAAAAATGACGAAGTTTGACTTCAGACAGTTCTTATATGTAGAGTAAAAAGGACCAAAGGGAATATTTACAAAAACTTTGAAATGTACCTGCTCATAGTTTTTATATAAATATGATAATAGGGCAATGACTTATATTATACTCCCTCTGTCCCACAATATAAGAACGCTTTTCAAACTAACATAGCTTTAAAAATATTCTTATATAATGGGATGGAGGGAGTAGAAATTTTCTCAAATTTTATGATGAGTTCCCAAAACGTAGTATTTTTTAATTTTCAAAATAAAGAATTGTCAGACAATTATCTTGAGTTCGAAATTGAAGTTGATGTAGGACTTGAAGAAGAGCAGCAGCAGCGATCTACAGTAGGAGAGCATTGAGAGGAGCAGCAGAGAGGAAGACTAGGACAGTCACACGTACAAATCTTCTTGTCCGAATTATTACATGGACATAAAAGAAAAAAAATAGCAAATAACAAGGCTCCACATTTTCAGATAGGTGAATTTTCCATTATCCATCGAACCTGCATGTAGAAGCAATAGAGTAGTAAGTTTCATGTGCGAAATTTATACACCAAATTCTAAACCATTTCCTAACAATGGTAAACTTGACATCCAACATCACAGAATGAAAGTAAATTTGTGAACACGTAGTACAGCTACGTAAAATCTGTGAACACATAGTGCATCACAAGTAGTAAATAGTATATCTAGCCTTCACCTCTTGTACGACAGCAGCTAGCAAGTTCAAATAGTAAATTTCAATTGTTGATCGATTGAATTTTCATCATGATACAACACCAGCAGCAGCTGCCAAAGTTCAGCTAGTCCCAAACTCTTAGAACCATGTTGTACAATCTGAATTCTTTGATCTCACAATGCACTACATGCAAAAATATTCTAAACATATACCAATCAAGTATACACAAAAAAGGACTTCTTTTTCTTTCTTGGTTGACTGAAATTGGCAAGGAGCTAAGGTGAGATGAACACAACAAACACTCAAGCCAAATAAAACAAAAGAATTGATCTTCCATGAAACAGAGAGGCTAAACAGAGAGGCATTCACATGTTAAGGGAAAGAAATGGAAGTCAATGATAAGTTTAATCAAGGTGCATCAGAGTGACATCTTTGTGCATTTTCGAACTATTGTCCACTTGAGTTTCAGAAATACTGTGAAATAGATATAATAGTCTTGTCAACAAATGATATAAGTGTATGTACTCCACAGATTTTATATAGGTCCAAGTATTACTCTTAACATATAAAAATATAGAGGTTCATGTAATCATCTCTCATCTTGTCCCCTGTTATTCAGATTTGGATAAAAAAAATCAACAGTGGATTCAGAGTACTACTCGATATAGATTCTCAAAGTCGTTGTTTAGTTTAGCAGACATCTGTTATATTTTTTAAACACTCTTGTACATTTGCTTTATAAGAATATAATTGTTGCCTTGTTCTTATTATTGATGTGCTCCATTCCTGGACACTGTTCTGTTATTACCTTAGAAGAGTCCTGTACATACACGTTCTTATTTATGTTGCAAATTGGGGTCCTTGTTCTGAGTATTCTCACTTGTTTGTCTTACTCCCATACATACATGGACTCTATACTAAAACTAAAACTTAAATGTTATTAATTTCGCAGTGGATATGACAATAAGGGATCACATTTACAAATAGAAGGGAGGAGTACTAGGACTTTGTACACTTTTTCTTAGGTTAACCAACTTTCTAATCATGATTGACAGAATTACTTCCATTTTACTTTTGCAAATCCATGTCACATTTTCAATGACTTGTAACCCATAATAAATGTTACAGAAAAATCACTGACGTTTGTGATTGCAGGTACACAAGGAAAGACTGAAGCTGTGGGAGATCGCACAGTTCAGTGAGATGCTATTATGTGTTGGTCATGATGTACTCACATTAAAAATATTGTTTCTTTGAATATTTCCAGTCCCAAACTCCTGAGTATTTCTGAAACTTCAACCATAATATCTAACTGTGGATGTACCCCAGCTTACACTATATTCTATGAATATTTGTATCAAATATTCCCGGAAAAACTGAATTCGGAGATGAATGTTTACTCAGTGCAATGCTTACACTACATTCCGTGAATATTTCAAGCATTCGCTATACAAACTGAATTCATTGCTGAATGTTTACTTAGTGCAACGTTTAAACTGTATTCCTGTACAAATTCTGTTACCAACCGAACAACAATGATGTGGACAGGGATTAGGAGGGATAGGGGACAAACCCCAACAGGGATTAGAGTGACAGAAAGAGGTTTCACTCAAAACCCATGTTGATCAATTCCCTCTTGGGAAAAAATCCCAAACAACTGAACAGAGCCCAGGTGGCACATTACATCTCTGAAATTGTAACAAGCCCGAAGCTCCTCTCTCTCAGATGATTTGATCGCAGAGACAGGGGAATGGATCCGTCTCTCATACCTGATGGTCCATCTGCTTAATCATATACCAAATCCCCCTACACCCCACGGTCATGTCCTGAGGTGGCTACGCATAAGGTGACTGGATGAGAGGAGACAGGAAGGAGGATACCTCGGAGGCCAATCTCGCTGTCGTACACAGTGAGGGAGAAGAAGGGCGACCGGCGGGCAGGTTGGATGGGCAGCCAGAGGAGCAGAGGCCGTTAGCACATGACTTGCATCTTTCCTACCACGGCCTTGCTGCTTCTCCCTTCGCTACCCACAAAGCCAGCGCTGCCCTATCCGTCGCCGCCTTCCCGTCGCTCCCCAGACCGTCGCCGCTTTCCCGCCACTCCCCTGTCCATCACCGCCTTGCCGCCGCTCCCCTGTCCGTCGCCGCCTTCCTGCCGATCCCCAGACCGTCGCCGCCTTCCCGCCGCCCCCCTGCCCGGCCGCCTTCCTGCCTTACCACTCAGTGAGAGAAAATTGGATGACTGATTTGTTTCGTACTAGACCTAGATCGATCCGGACTTGAAGGCGAATATCAATCTGGATCAGAGGAAAAAAATGGTGGGCTTCGCGCGATTTGGTTTTGCTCGGACGGTTAGCACATATTTTCGCGCCACGTATCCCTAAAAAAAGATTTTTGCGCCACATTCATAATGTTTACCGGCCTGTCTAATTAATTTTTTTGTGCTGAATTAAATTTCTATTTTTAATTATGTATATTTACAGTCTTTTAATAGATACAATTTGCAACCAATACATGGCAACATATAAGATCTGTTGCACCACAACAGGGTCACGAGCTACAATGCAACACATATGCTACACCGCTTATATGTGTATCTACTGTGAATTTTGCAACAAATAGTCAAAACGATGTAGAATATGTGTTGCTTTATAGAGGGTATCCTTGTAGTGCCATCTGCCATTATTTCTAATAATTTACAGCCCGTTTGCTAATTCTTAAGGTTTTTTTGGAGCCCGTATTCTTTTTGTTAGCATTACAGCCCATATTGTGGCAACTGTTAAAAAATTATACGAAATTTTGCATATTTCGGTGCAGTCCAAACTGTTTTTAATCCTGAAATTTTGACTCACATTCAAAATGATTTTAAAAATAAATGTATATCAATATAAAATCCAACAAATTCTCCACGCATAAAAATTAGGGAAAATTTTGTTTTTGCCACTCTAGATTTTGCCAATTTTTCTTATGCCACTCTAGATTTTGACATTTCACTTTTGCCACTCTTAGATTTTGACAATTATCACAATTGCCATTCTGTGGCAAAAGAAAAATAATTTTATTTCATTTTTGGCACTCTTAGCTTTTGACAATTATCACAATTGCCACTCTCAACATTTTGCTTTTGCCACGGGAATGGCAATTGTGATAATTGTCAAAAACTAAGAATGGAAAAAGTGAAATGTCAAAATCTAGAGTGGCATAAGGAAAATTGGCAAAATCTAGAGTGGAAAAAACAAAAATTTCCCTAAAAAATAATGTAATTTAAAATTTTGAAATGAAAAAAAAGATATTTGAAACTAATTGCCGGTTTGATGTGTTTTAAAAATGTACAACCCATTTCTCATTACTGATGGGCCATTTTCTCGGCCAGCCAAATGAAAGCACTCCCCGTCTTGAAAGAATTGCAGCCCAACAGGCCTGACAAAGCGACTTACTTGGCAAATCACAAAAAAAACTGGGTTGTGGCCGTGGACCCAGCTGTCAGCCTCTCCACGTACAGTACTCTTCCGATGGAAGTCGTTCCTTGACCACATTGACCACGCCGCGCGAAGAGCACCACGGCGGTGGACGACGGCGAGGCCTTGGAAGGGGACGATGCGGCAGTGGAAGCCCGCGCGGAGAGGACTACGAGGGTTCACTGGTTCAGCTGTGGTGTGAGGCTGCCGTTGCCGCAGGGCCTGGCCAGCGGTGGGAATAGTAGGGGGCGGCAAGGCCTCTGCGGCAGCACAGCCGGCCACGGGAGGCAGGAGCATGCGGCACGACCGGCGCTGCTTTGGGCGGCTGGAGCAAGAAGACCAGAGGTTGAAGAAGCACTACGGCCATTGGATGGACATCGTACGGTCACTGGAGCTAGAATCGTCCATATTGACTAAGTTGACAAAGCCCTTCGTCCCCGTCAACTTAGTAGGCCCACAGGTCAGCCTCCCAGCAAGGTGGGTCCCAGCTAGCCGGGGGAGTATTCATTTTTTTGTGCGTAATAAGGAGGCACTTCCAGTGGGTCCGAGCTGACAGCGGGAGGAACGTTTTTTTCGCGAAATACGGTGGCCCGTCCATTGGGTCCCAGCAGTCAGGGGGAAACGATTTTTTTCGCAAAATACTGGTGGCCCGTCCGGTGGGTCCCCGCTGTCAGGTGGAGGAATAATTATTTTCCGCGTAATAAGGAGGCACTTCCTTGCGGCTGCCGTGGACCCAACTGTCAGCCTCTCCGCGTACAGTACTCTTCCGATGGAAGTCGGTCGTTGACCACATTGATCACGCCGCGCCGAGAGCACCACAGCGGTGGACGACGGCGAGGCCTAAGAAGGGGATGACACGGAGCCATGCAAGACGTGGCAGTGGATGCCCACGCGGAGAGGAGTACGAGTGAGGGAGTCCTGGATTAGGGGGTGTTCGGATAGACGTACTATACCTTCAGCCGGACTCCTGGACTATGAAGATACAAGATTGAAGACTTCGTCCCGTGTCCGGAAGGGATTTTCCTTGGCATGGAAGGCAAGCTTGGTGATACGAATATGCAGATCTCCTACCATTGTAACCGACTTTGTGTAACCCTAACCCTCTCCGGTGTCTATATAAACCGGAGGGTTTTAGTCTGTAGGCAACATACACAACAACAATCATACCATAGGCTAGCTTCTAGGGTTTAGCCTCTCCGATCTCGTGGTAGATCTACTCTTGTACTACCCATATCATCAATATTAATCAAGCAGGACGTAGGGTTTTACCTCCATCGAGAGGGCCCGAACCGAACCTGGGTAAAACTTCGTGTCCCTTGCCTCCTGTTACCATCCGGCCTAGACGCACAGTTCGAGACCCCCTACCCGAGATCCCTGGTTTTGACACCGACATTGGTGCTTTCATCGAGAGTTCCTCTGTGTCGTCGCCATCAGGAAGGATGCCTCGCCCCGTCTTTAAAGCTGGCACCGTTGCTAAGGGAGCTTTGGCTGTCAGCCAAACCCTCTGGCTAGGTGGTTTTCTTATGACTGCCTGTTCGGCTTCTGCGCCGACGATGACCTCTCGAGCCATCAAAAACAATCTTCATGTTAGCTCGGAACTCGCCGAGCAGCTAGATCCAATGGAGCTCTCCTCCATAAACGAGCTCTTGGATCGCATCGCCACCCTGGGAGTCGCTACGGATTATGACCAGATTGGGCCTAAACCCGATCTGAGAGAGATTAACTCTCCCCAAGTCACACATCACATTGCCGTGGTAGAGGGACAGTGCGGCGACCCTTCATCTATCTTAAAGACTAGCTATGTCCGGATTCCCGATCCCTCCAAGCCGGATACCCGCGGAGGGGAGGATATCACTCAAGACCTGAACTTAGAGTCAGGCGACGGGCTGGATTCATTGGAAAACATCCAGGAATCCAAAATTTCGAGTTCGGAAATTCCTCGGCCTCTGAGCCTCAGATGGGGTGAGGCTTCGGACTTAATTCCGCCCACCCACCCATACATAAGCGATCTATCCCAAATCAGGCAAGAGCCCGATGAAATAGTACATCATTACTGGGCCAGATTTCCTCCTGGTTATGAACAGGATAAAGGACTGCCGCGAGGAAGACGCAATCTCAATCTTCTGCAATAATTGCACGGACAAGGGAATCCTCAACGCCATAAGTCGCCGTGATATTACACGCTTCGCTGACTTGGCGTCTATCGGAAAGTACTGTGCGATGGAAAGCGCCTGGAAAACCGAAAATAAAATTTTGGGACGATCCGGCCCTGAATACAAACCCAGTCCGAAATAAAAGGGTGCATCATCGCCAGACACCCGGGTCAAACACCAAAAAGCAAAAACCCTCTACAGGGCATGGAACCGTACTGGAAGGATGGCTTAATGGACCCTGTAAAATTCACAGTACAGAGGACGCCACACCAACTCACAGCCTTAGAGCATGTTGGATACTCCGGCAGGTGGCCAAAATTGGCGAAGATCTCCTAATTCCGGAGGCCACAGAAAGCCACCCCAGAGACACCAATACGGTATTAACAGTCTTCGAGACTTCCGCATCAAATAATATGCGAAAAAGGACACTCCGCAGCCTTGCCGAAGTCTACCAAGTAGCAACAATAAACCCATGGAGTGACACGGCTATTACCTTTAACGCCAGTGATGAACCTAAATTCCGAACAGCCCGAGCACCAGCCGCATTGGTCCTCAGTCCAATAGTGGACGGCTTTCGTCTTACCAAGGTACTCATGGACGGCGGCAGCGGATTGAACCTCATTTATGAGGAAACCCTTCAAAAATGGAAATAGACTGGAACCGCATTGAGCGAAGCAGCACAACCTTTAGAGGAATAATCCCCAGTCGGGAAGCGCGCTGTACAGGAAAAATCACACTAGATGTGGTGTTCGGCACGCCGGATAATTACAGGTCCGAAGAGGTCACGTTCCATGTGGCTCCGTTCAGCAGCGGTTATCACGCTCTGCTAGGGCGGGAAGCGTTTACAATCTTCCAAGCAATACCCCATTACGGGTACATGAAGCTCAAGATGCCCGGGCCTAACGGGATCATCACTCTCGCTAGTGATCCGGACATAGCACTCCGCGCCGAAAACAAGACAGCCGCACTGGCCCTCGAGGCACTATCCGAAGCCCTAGCGGCTGAGGAACTGACTGCGCTGCGCTCTACGGTGAATAGGGACGATGTGGTACTCGACAAAAGATCCAAGTCCACCTCCTTTAAACCGGCGGACGAAATAGTCAAATTCCAAGTCCATCCAACGGACCCCAATAAAACAGCTTCCATCGGGGCACAGTTAAACCCTGATGTAGACGCCGCACTGCGAGAGTTCCTACGAGAGAACTGGGACATTTTCGCCTGGCACCCTTCAGACATGCCAGGAATCCCATGCAGGCTGGCCGAGCACAGCTTAAATATCCAAACAGGATTCAAACCTGTCAAACAGGCTCTTCGGCGTTTTCGAACCTAAGAGACAGGCCATGGGAGAGGAGCTAGCAAAGCTATTGGAGGCCGGATTCATCAGAGATATAAAACATCCGGACTGGCTAGCAAACCTGGTGATGGTACCAAAGAAGGACAAATCCTGGCGCCTGTGTGTTGATTTTAAAGACCTTAACAAGGCTTGCCCAAAGGATCCCTTCCCCCTCCCCCGCATCGATCAAATTATCGACGCTACGCAGGACACGATTCGTTGTGTTTCCTCGACGCATATTCTGGCTACCATCAAATCAAGATGGCAGAACCAGACCAAGCCACAACGGCATTTATCACACCATACGGCCATTCTGCTTCAACACGATGCCCTTCGGGCTCAAAAACGCCGGCGCAACATATTAGCGCATGATTCAGACATGTCTGGCAAACCAGATCGGCAAAATAGTGGAGGCATATGTAGATGATGTGGTCGTCAAAACAAGACATGTCGAATCTCTAGTAGACGACTTCAGGCTCACATTTGATAACCTCCGAACATACGACATCAAGCTCAACCCGGAAAAATGCGTTTTCGGCATTCCAGCCGGAAAGCTCTTAGGCTTTATTGTATCCGGTAGAGGAATTGAAGCAAATCCAGCCAAGATCCGAGCTCTATCGCAACTGGATATCCCAAAGGACCTCAAACAAATACAAAAGTTAACCGGATGCGTGGCGGCTCTAAGCCGCTTTATCTCCCGCTTGGGAGAAAAGGCCCTACCCCTTTACTGCCTCCTTCGGCGCAACGAACACTACGAATGGACGGATGCAGCCACGGTCGGACTCGATGAAATAAAAGCCATACTGGCAACAAACCCAGTCCTGGCCGCGCCAAACATTGGCGAACCAATGCTATTATACATTGCAGCAACACATCAGGTTGTAAGCGCAGTGCTTGTCGTCGAACGAGAAGCGGACGGACACAAATTCCCCCTTCAAAAGCCGGTCTATTATGTGTCCACTGTCCTCACTCCCTGCAAATCACGGTACCCACGTTATCAAAAGATTGCATACGCGGTATTCATAGCATCTCGGAAGCTACGACACTAATTTCAAGAGTGTTCAATAACAGTCGCCTCGGAAGTACCACTTAACGATATTATAAACAACCGTGATGCAATGGGCCGGATTGCAAAATGGGCCATTGAGCTCCTCCCATTCGACATAACTTATAAGCCACGGCGAGCCATCAAGTCGCAAGTCTTGGCCGACTTCGTCGCAGAATGGACGGAGACCGAACTCCCTAAAGAGTACGGCACATATTCAAATTGGATCATGCATTTCGACGGCTCCAAGATGTTGGCCGGACTGGGGGCTGGCGTCGTTTTGACGTCCCCCATAGGAGACACAGTTCAATACGTACTCCAGATTATGTACACGGACTGCAACAATGCAGCCGAATATGAGGCCCTTTTACATGGTCACCGGATGGTAGTATCCATGGGCATTCAATGCCTAGAGGTGCGCGGGGACTCGAACCTCGCAATATCCCAAATAAATGGAGACTTCGATACCAAGGATCCAAAAATGGCAGCTTACCGCAACGCCGTCCTAAAAATGCCAGCTCAGTTCGAGGGGCTTCAATTTCACCATATAGCCCGAGAAAATAATCAGGCGGCAGATGTTCTGGCACGCATCTGCGCAAAACGCGATGTAGTCCCCCCCCCAACATCTTCTTGGAAAGGCTGTTCAAGCCATCCATGGTATGGGAAGGGGAGCCGAACAATAACATCTCGGACCCAACGCACTGCCCGACACCGAAAATTCTGACACAATCGGAGGCTCTGCCAATGAAATAATACCTTCAGCCCACGTAATAATGGCCGTCATCGCCCCGTGGACAGAACCATTCCTCGCCTACCTTACTAGGCAGGAACTCCCCGAGGACCAAAATGAGGCACGATGCATAGTGCGGCGATCCAAAGCCTACAGAGTCCACGAGGGAGAGCTTTATAAGAAAAGCACTACCGGAGTCCTTCAAAGGTGCATCTGCGAAGAGGAGGGGCGGAACCTCCTGGCTGAAATTCACGCCGGACTCGGCGGACATCACGCTGCAGCTCGGTCCCTTATAAGCAAGGACTTCCGTACAGGCTTTTATTGGCCGACGGCCCGGGCAGACGCTCAGGACTTAGTCCAACGATGCACTGGTTGCCAGCTCTTTGCAAACCAAAGCCATAAGCCACCCACCTCCCTCCAAACTATCCCCATCACTTGGCCCTTCGCAGTCTGGGGGCTTGACATGGTTGGACCCCTTAAAGGCGGAACCCACATGCAAAAATACTTACTGGTCATGGTGGATAAGTTCACCAAATGGATAGAAGCCAAGCCTGGTAAGACGGCCGAATCCAGACCAGTGATAAACTTTATATCCGGGATTGTACACCGTTACGGCGTCCCCCACAGCATCATCACGGATAACGGCATGAACTTTACGGCCGACGAGGTAAAACTCTGGTGCAAAAACATGGGCATAGGCATATACTTTGCGGCCAACTCTACTTGGCCGTATACTAAGCTTACAGGGATCTCCTTCCCATCGGGCCCTACAGGACCGACCTTGGCCATGTGGTTGGGGTCAGCCTTTGTGTACCGCATCTTCACCATGGCCCAGGCCTCCTTAGCGCCTTGACGGCAGGCTGATATATTCCACAACCGGAAGCGCCGCCGTGCTCCCTTTAGCGTCTCCGCAAGCTCTCCAAGACCTTCGGGCATGGAGATGGATGTCCACAGGGCCTGGGCGACGCCTTGCATCGCCTACCGAAATCGATCGAGCAGTTGCGAGAGCTCGGGAAGAAGGTCACCCATAGAACCGCGCATCTCCTCTGCAGGACAACCTGTTAGCACACCTACAGACATTGCTCTGTTAGTCGACTTCCCCGCCGAACTTTCTTTCAAAGGTTCGTTCAAGAACTTACTAAATATGCCGCGCCGAAGCCGCTGATTCTCCTTCACGGAGTCTGACAGCTGGGCACAAACATCTTTCAGCTCGACACCCAGCTTGGTGTTGGCATATTGGAGATCGTTCTTCTCCCGCCTCACCTTTGTCAGCACCTTCTCACCAGCCTTTAGCTGGCGTAGGAGGTGTTGCCTTTCCGGATTCAATCCGGCGCCATCTGCAATTTCATTTGTCAGATTCGCACCCATGTCGTGCTTCGCAAAATACTTATCTTTCAAAGTGTATATTACCAGAGGGGGTCTCCTTGGGCTCCCCTGCTGCGGCTAGTGCGGCCTCAAGTTGGGCCTTGCACTCTTCCAGCTCCCTGGACAGTAGGGAATTCTTTTCTGTAAGAACCTGCATAACAAATGATCCTTAAATAAGTTATTCTAACTATTTCAAGTCTCGGGGGGCTACTGGTATATATATATATATAATTACCAAAATTTTCTTATCCGTATGTCTTTTACATATTGCTCCGTGGCTCTGGCTAGACCATTTTGAGCGGCACGGAGGTACGCATCTCCCGAGTTGAAGGCATCTAACGCCCCTTGGGAGAAACAAGCATCGCGAAGGATTGTCCGGCGACGCCTGTGGTTCATGGCACTCTCCACCTCAGAGTTGGTGGCAGACAACCCGTCCACATCCTTCGTCGGAGGAGCGTCTGGTGCGCGCCTTGCATTCGCCTCCGCCTCCGGACCAGGCTTTGGAGCCTGGCTGGTGGAGGCGTGATTGGAAGCCTCTCCAGATATAGTCTGGCGAGGTCTCTTTGTCCTGAAGAGAGCACGAGTGTCAATGTGCCTCCAAGGTATAACACCTGGGATAAGATGGCGCGCCATACCTTTGCGCTGACGCCTCGGCCCGAACTGCACTTCTTTTCTGCCCGCGGAGCCCTGCGGCCCCTCGTTGGCTTGTCGCCGCAGGTTCGGCCTTCCGCCTCAAAAACCTCCCCTGCAAAGTTTGGTTGTAATCAGGAAACTGAAAACACAAGAGGGCGAACACCTATTCAGGGTATTGGGGCTTCGATCTCAGTTACCTGGGAGGCCGGGATTATCCCTGGTAATCGGTCGTAATGGCCACCAAGGCGTTGTCCTTGCTCAATTGATGGAACACTCCATCAATCAGCTCCATAGATATGTCCGGATCCTCTTGAGAGGCCGGGTCGAGGGACCGTCCTGGGTCCTCGGGTTGTGGAGGAGGTCTGCTTATTTCCTTAACAGCCCGGCACAGTTCCTGCATTGAAGTCGTCAGACTGAATATTTAACAATGGGAATACAAAACGGATGGGCAAGTAAATGCGACCGCTTACCCAGCTTGGGGGATTGTGCATAGAGAATCCACCCTGTGGGTTGACGCGGAGAAATTCCTCCTCTTCTCCCTTATACAAAGTGGACAAGATCTTTAGTAGAGCGGTAGCTGAATCCGGCCCCTTACGGCCGTAGCGGGTGGCGTCGTCCTCCCCGTTGAAGTCCCACATGGGGTGGCTTCTATACTGAAGCGGTTGCACCCCCCGCATGATGCATTCGGCCATAACCCCGATTATGGTCTGTCACTTTCCCTCTGAGGGCTCCATGGACGCCAGCTTAGGCGCTTCTTTAAGGGAGCACTGTAGAACTCAGGGAGCCCAATCCGAACAGGATCCGGCAGCGGGACATCCTCTATATAAAACCATTCAGAGGGCCAGTCTTTGGACGCCTTCTTTGGGGTTCCAGATAGATATCCGGTCCCGGTGATGCGCCACACTTCGGCTCCGCCCACTTGATACATTGACCCCTCCTTAGAGCGGGGCACAAGGCATAATAACCTTTTCCATAGCCCGAAATGAGCCTCGATACCCAAAAACAGCTCGCAGAGGGCTACGAAGCCCGTGATATGCAATAGGGAGGCAGGCGTGAGATTGTGTAGGTGGAGGCCATAGAACTCCAGGAGCCCCCGGAGAAATGGATGGATTGGAAATCCGAGCCCCCTTATTAAATAAGGGACGAGGCACACCCGCTCTCCTTTGGAGGGATTAGGGGCACTCTCCGCTTGCTCTCCGCCATTATAGATGGCAAGGCCGGCTCGAACCGGGACCATATAGGCTGGGGGAGAAATCCCTTGGTCTGGAGCGTCACTAGCTCGCTATGCGGGATGGAGCATCTCTCCCAATATCCAGGCTGAGGGCTGGAAGGGCGAGAGGAGGAGTTGCGACGGTTGGCCATGGTGGAATGGACCGTTGTCGGATGCGCTCTGATGAACACTCGCGGAGGGGGGAAGATGTGGTTTGGATCTAAATCCTCGTCCCCTTAAATAGGTCAGCTCATTTACGCGGCTAGGGGTGTGAATGTAAAAACACTCAGACTTTTCATATTCGTTTGACACGTGGGAAGCGGCCATTATTGGGCGTAGAAGCCAAAGAGCGCAACATCTACAAGAAACCGGACTTTATTCAACTGGTACACGGAATTTGGAGGAGAACCCGCCTTGCAATGTCGAAGACAATCTGCGCGCCAGACTCATCGTCATTGAAGCCTGGTTCGGGGGCTACTGAGGGAGTCCTGGATTAGGGGGTGTCCGGATGGCCGGACTATACCTTCGGCCGGACTCCTGGACTATGAAGATACAAGATTGAAGACTTCGTCCCGTGTCCGGAAGCGACTTTCCTTGGCGTGGAAGGCAAGCTTGGCGATACGGATATGTAGATCCCCTACTATTGTAACCGACTTTGTGTAACCCTAACCCTCTCCGGTGCCTATATAAACCGGAGGGTTTTAGTCCGTAGGACAAGATACCCAACAACAATCATACCATAGGCTAGCTTCTAGGGTTTAGCCTCTCCGATCTCGTGGTAGATCTACTCTTTTACTACCCATATCATCAATATTAATCAAGCAGGACGTAGGGTTTTACCTCCATCGAGAGGGCCCAAACCTGGGTAAAACTTCATGTCCCTTGCCTCCTGTTACCATCCGGCCTAGATGCACAATTCGGGACCCCCTACCCGAGATCCGCCGGTTTTGACACTGACAGTGACCTCTTCCAATGAAATGGTGTTGCTAAGTTTGCTTCATTTAATTAGCTATAGACTCAAAATTGTCTTTTCACCTAGGTACACGCGCTTAGCACCGTTTCTTCCTTGGGTCACCAAACTAGCCTCTCTCTTCTTGATTAACTTGCCACATCAGACTTTATGCTTATGTGGCAAGCTTAAGCACCTGTAGGAGCAAGTAAAAGTAAGTACAATAGTGCGCTTTACATGGCATTTTTGCATATGTGGAGGAAAGAGAGGTAAGGAAAAAGTGGAGAAGTGGGCTCTCATGCAAGAGCCAGCCTCTACTACATGGTGGAGCATTGGGAGAGGCACCTGTATGGAGGTGGTCATGAATCTGGGAGACTCACGCCGGTCGTAGCGTCGTAGTTAAAATGATAATGGCAAGTCAAATCACGGGGCCCCACCTGTCCAACAGTAACTCGCTGTCAAATCACACAGCCCTACGTTTGCAGCAGCCTACTCCCTCGTCTTCTCGCGTCTCTGTCGAACCGACTAGGCGGAACTGCCCCGCCGCCTATCGCGCAGGAAAAGCCCCGCCCTCGACTTTTAAATACAACTACATCCGCTTATGAATCCAATGATATACTTTTTGTGACATAGTAACTCATATTTAGTTAGTCAAATGGATGACCTAGAACTACGTGCAGGCCCTATAAACAGAGACACCTAAAAATAAAAAAACTGAGACGGAGAGGGTAGTTCAGCATGTATCTTTTTAGATCAATATAGTCGGGATTCACCAAGGAGAAAAACCAAGTGGTAGGCTGCTCCTGTCGTGTTGGCGTAGCAACTCAAGCAGGGTCAGTTCGCACATGAAATGGCGACACACTTAACAGGACCCCTTTGGCCGACATGTGGCTCATCCACCGTCTTGTTCCACGTGCGATGCACCAAATTACAGTTCGGAGCAGCGGTTGGAATTGGAGGCACCCCGGTCGTAGCGCCGCATTAGTAGAAAATGAGCGACGAGGGGTTAAATCACAAAGCCCCATCTTTCCTGCATTAAGCTAGACGGACGAAGCAACCATCATTTCACTCTAGGGCGCAAGAGCATAAAGAAAAGAGAAAACAATGATGCGTGTGGCAGCTATCTAGGGCACCCTAGGGTAGGGGTCTCCACTATAGATCCTTTTTTTTTAAAGCGCCTCCACTACAAATCGGCTTCTCCCTCGTCCTCTTGAAGAAAACTGATGATGAGTGCGGCGGTATGGTTTGTAGGAGTACTACGGCGTGCGGGGCCACGTCGTAGTAAACAGGTTCGAGCCGATGCCTTAAATATGTGTGGGCCGCTTGGTTTTACAGGAACGAGGCAGCATTTTGGGTTCGGGGACCAGTGGAGATATAGTACGTACAAAAAATTGTGGACGTAGGTTTGACCGAAAGGCAATGATGCATGGGCCTTGCATTTTGATATACCCGGGGCCGCGTGAAATTTGCTACTCTATTCAAAACTAGTAAGGTACACATGTATTGAACGCATGAGATTTCGAAACCAAATTATGAATAAATACAAACTATAGGATGTAAAGCTTTGAGTCATATATGCATGATGTAGATGTTCTCTTAGTTCTTATAGTTCATCTCATTCAAAATCAATAAGTTTTATAAAAATGTTAAGATTCATGGGGTTGTGCATTGTACTCCCTCCTTTCCAAATAGATGACCCAACTTTGCACTAACTTTGTACAAAGTTAGTGCAAAATTGGGTCATCTGTTTTGGAACGGAGGGAGTAAATCATAAAGTAAAAAACAAATAATGGCAATTCATTTAGAAAAAAATATTCATTTATGATACAGAAGATTCTAGAACAAAGGAGAAGTGCTTGTGTTTTGAGGTTTGTGCATTACGCTTAAGTTCAACCATGGAGTCTTCTAAATTGTACATGTGGCAGATCTGGTGGAATGTTGATGATATCCAACGGCCAGTAGTGCTCGGATTTGCCTATCTCTGCACTGTCGGGTTAGCTTCATCCAGCGACCATCTTTCAAAGTTATTGGCACACTATATAGTTCTTGTGCCATAGTTGCATGTTTTGGAAAAAGCTACTAGTGGGTTGTACTATCTATTTAGGAATAGAAGATGTATACATGGAAGTTGTAGGGAAAGAGATGACATGGAGCATCTCAATTCCTATGAGTAGGTATTGGAAAAGAGATGTCATTTGGTTCACATCATAGGAACTTTTCTATTGAATATAGAGATGACATGTTTCTCAATTCCTATGAGGAGGGATTAGAAAAGAGATGTAATTTGGTTCATATCATAGGAACTTTTCTATTGAATATACGCTAATGTTTATTTTCCTTTGAAATTAAGGGAGTATAGGAATCCATTCATATGAGCCAAGTGGCTCTAAAGCTATAGAAATGATATCATGTTTATTTCCTTTGAAATGTGGAGTATATGAATCTATTCCTATGAACCAATTGGCTCTAAAGGAAAAAAAATCCTATAAAAATCATATCATATAGAGTTCCTATGATATTCCTCGACACTAAAGGATGCTTGAAATTGCTGCGGGTGATACGATGGTCTTTCTTTGTAGACTCCTCACACAACTTTATAGTTACCTCTCGAAGATGAATGAAATGATATATACATGGTATTCTACATGTGCAATTTGGTACACGAAAACTCGGTAAAAGTTTGCGAGGTTCGAATTTTCAATAAAGCTATATGCACTACATTTCGGAACGAAGGGAGCATACGGCAGTTGCTAACACTCACGTGGAAGATTTGTGTGTAGAAGGAGTGGCTGTTCTATTAAATGACATGGCAAAACTGACACTGTCGGATGCCGATCTAATGGTCCTTACGGCGTTCGTTAGGAAAAGGCTTGTGGCGAACGTTTGTCGGATAATGATTTACGGACACATGCATTGCATTGATACGTGCCCCCCTCTCTCACGCACACACACCCTCACGAGTCACAACTCTCCCGAGTCCTCTCGCAGACTCGCACGTCGCACCCACCGTCTATCTGCAGGTAGACGTCATCCACATATGTGCTCTTCACACCCTACCATCAAAACTTCTAAAAAACAAAAGACGGCGCGCACATTTTATTTTAGCTCACACGTCACACACTTGTACTATTGCTCTTGCGGCAAACTTTCTTTGGGCATAGTATATTGTACTCTCACGAAGAGAAGCGGTGCACGCACGCACTAGTTCTCTCACACCCACTCGCGGGTACACGTAGGAGCGCATTTTTTTGAAGCTGGTACAACAAAATCACTCCACTATATATAAAAGCAGGAGCCTTAGCGCTTGCTTTACTAGGGTTCCTCTCATTCACTCTCTCATGCTCTCCAGATCTAAGCAACACATAGGTGGCCACACTCTCTCTCAGCTCACGGTTGGTCACAAATCCGGCCGGACAACCTCGACCGGGGCAGGGGTGTAGGTGCATCATTCACGCTGTCGGCGGCAGCGAGGGAGGAGACCAACGGCTGCCCGCGCGTCCCGATCGGCGGCCGTGCCGTTCTCTCCGAGAGAGCACCGGCTCGGGAGGGCCTCCGACCCCTTCTTCCTCCTTGCGGGTATTGTGGCCAAGATGCGGCCTCCCGACGCCATCTTTGCGACATGCCGACGACCCTCAGGTATATATTCCTTCGAAACCTGCCTTGCTCTACTGCCCTAGCTCCCTTCGTGTGGATCCTTTTCTACTTCCATCCGCTGTTCCAAAGCCACCTAGACTTCTACTAAGGCACGTGCTTTGCACGTATGTTCTGTATGATAGATACTCATATACCTCATTTTTAGAGAGAGAAATGGGTACTCGTATCTTGAGTAGATATCATAGTGTGTTTGTTTGCATGATCTAAGGACTATTCTGAAATAAGAAGCAAATCACTTGCACAAATCAAACTGAGTTCCAAGTAAGAATTTGATTACAAGATAAAAGTTGTAGTTTTATTATATGTTGTTTCCTGGGTTCCACTGATGTATAGTTCCAGAGTTGTTTGACGCTTTACATGCATGTTTATGGACTATTTTGTGCAACTAAATAAGTCATTTAGGTCTGACAGACACTCATATCCTGTATTAGCCTGAGGTATAGCTTATGTATGACTGAAATAAAATATTACACTTTTTCTGCGAATAATAAAAATATTACATTTCTCGATGAAGCAGAATAAAACTTTAGCCAGCATCATCCATGCAATGTTATGTTATGTGAACAGTGTAAACCTTGCAGTATAGCGGCATCTAAAAATCCATTTTTACAGCAATCTAAAAAAATTAGTTAGTAGTAGAGTGTTTATTTCCCAGGTGACAACGGGGAACTAAAATGTGCTAGCTATTTGCCAACTTGTCGTACTTGCATGTGAGGAGGTGGCAGCAGTTTCTAGACATTTCTCAACTTCAGTAGGTGCAATCCAGATTCAACGGGGACTTCTTTATTTGTTTACTTGGAGAGCAGAGTCGACCATGTGCACAAGGAGCGGGAGCGAATCCGGCAGCTCTTAGCCGTCAGATCATGTCATCCTTTGTTTGATGGACGGCAGTGATATGCATGAGAGGGGAAATGAATGGTGGATTTTGAGCCAATGCTTGTTTGGGCAGGAGAACCGAAGATGGAGTGGTAAATCCAATTTCAAAACTGCTGCATTATAGTAGTAGTAGTAGTAGATTAGAAGTAAAGCTATTTCATACACTCAACTCAAAGCGTTGGTTCAAACAGGGAAGAAAGTGGGAAAGCTGTAGCATGAATCTAGGACTTGGTTCTAAGAGGAAACGGGGGAAAGTAGTAATATCTATCACTGTTTAAATAACCGTATATCTTATTTGCGCAAACAGGGATGTCTGTCTCCATATCGTTTCGGGATGTCTGTCTCCGTATCGTTTCTATCCGCGCAATCAAAAGCACACACCTCAGTTTTAGTACAACTGCGCAAAATGAGATGGCTATCCCTCGCTGCCGTCGTCTAACCTCCCATCTTCAAGGTATCCCTACATTGGTAGTAACTAAGGTAGAATGATCAACGCAATCTAAAAGAAGCTGATTTGTACATTTTACTTCCTGATTGCAGTGCAGGGACGAGCGAAAACAACTGCATCCTAGTCCGGAATGCACTTTCTACCAGTTCATCCATGGACCAAGGACTAGCTAGCACGGCTGCACGGCGGTTTTTTGGACAGGTGCGCGGACAAGAGGCATTGTGGTCTACTTATTTCTGCAAATAGCGGTGCTTAAATTTAGTGGAATGCACAAGCATTTCAGCTGTTCAGTACACTGCATGGTTCAGTTCAGCATTCCAGCTGATACCACAATTATAATTGGTTATTCTGGAATTAGAGAACCTAACCCTGAATGGTGGCAACAAGAAAAAACCAGAGTGAACTCCAGGAAATTTAAGCCTGCCCGGAGGCCCTTTGCTCAGAGAGAAGCCTTGCTTGTTTTTTCCTGATTTGTAAACCTTCTCACAACTTTGTCTTTTGCTGTGAACTAGTATATGTTTGTTATGTTCTATGAATCATTGAGATGTATAAAATTGCTTAACTTATGCTTTTCAAGTTTTTTATGAAGACGAGTTTAATGTCAGTGTTCCACATGAGCGCTGGACTAACGTGTGAACGTTTGGAATTTATTACATTGTGGCCTCAATTAACTGCATGAACCACTGTAACAAGATACATAGTTGCTTATATGTCAGACAACAGATCGTTGATTGTTAGCTGGTCGATAGCCTAGTGTTGAAGCGAGCTGAGCCAATGTGCCGTGTTTTGCACAACTGCTTACAAGTGGGGTAGCACCAACAGTGTTTACAAGTACTTATGTATACGTCGACGCACGGTTCTCGAACGAGTGCTCTATTTCGTCAAAACAGACACTGCTCGTATGATAAACCGTGACAACTTATGTCTTACCATGCCATATTCATGAAAAAACTAGTGAGGACGCATCTGTTTCGGCAACAATTACTATGGTTCTCACATGATTCACCGGCACACAAAAGTAGCAGCGGTTCCCATAGACGGATTCAAACAGAGTACTAGCCCCAGAGGGATCGATAACAGGCAAGGTTCGGATAATTAGACACAATCCAAACTACTATTAAACACTAGCTGGGGCAACTATTTCATGCCTCGATCTAATTTGGGCTGGACACAAGACGGACCTTGCCATGAACATCATCGAGGATGTCCCGCAGCAGCTCAATCCTGTGAACCTTCATGAAGACAACCTTGTGGCCTTGCCACTGATAAACTTCTTTGTGGAGGCATGCCACGTCATCTTCTTGCGTAAACTTGACAAGAACAGTATTCCTCACAAACGAAGGAGTAGCTTTGAACTTCTTGTGCTTCAGTACACCCTGGACAACACGCCTGACAACAGTGGGGCTGGAATACAACTCTTCATTGGTATAACCGCGAATGGCTTCCAAGATCCAACAGTCTAAGAACTCTGTTTTCCCAGTGCGTATATTCAGGTCGTCCGCCTCATAGCGAGTGACATGTACAACCGCACAATCCTTGTCTACATCAGGGCTCTAACTGAAACAGAAACAAATTCTGAATTACTTTTCAGTATAAGAAACACAAGTTATTTAAACCACTACGTATACCATGGCATCGAAGCTAATTAAATTGTGCATTATTAATCACCACATACTTCCTTTTCTAAAAAAATCACCACATACTTAGATGAAAAACCACAATCGAGATCGGCAAAGAAGTAAATCACCTTGGGCAGCTCAGTGGGGGGCGGGGATACATCCTCGAAGGGGGAAAAATGCTCCTGCAGTTCCACGGGGGCTGTAACCTCAAACGGGCGTTGACCATCTCAGTATCTGGGGTCGCCTCGGTGGTTGCCTCCATCTTCTTGGAGCTCTCTGTCTCGTGGGGATCAGCCTCCCGCGTCTGCTCCAATATCGGCAGATCTTTGCCTGGTTCTCCTTGGTCCATCATGAAACTGATGAATACTAGGAGTCCATTGAAAGGATAACACAATCATAATGACAATGAAACAAAAAAGAGAGTGAGGATCGGTTACAGCTTTGCAAAAGTTCTTTTTTCCTCTGAACGAAAATATACCAACATCACGGATCCGCTTACCTTCCCTTCGTTCGGAGAGAAGAACAGTGGTAGATGCAAGTGTTGCCTTTCTTGAAGACGGTGAGGGAGAAGGGGATTCAGCGAAGAGTGAAATGATGGTTGCTTCATCCGTCAAACTTAGACTGCGGGGAGGTGGGGTTTTGTGATACGATGGCTCGTTACTGCTGCGCTACGACCGAGGTGACTCTCTGCCTGCATACTGCCTTCTAATTTGGTGGATGGCATTTGGGCCCGCGCACTGCATGGCCCGCATGTCGGTGAACAAAAGTATAACGACATTCAGTAGAGGGAGACGTTTCAATGACCTAGGAGGAGCCAGAAGCGGTAGAGTGTCTCCACTGTACTAGTAGTAGTTGTTTTTCTGGGTAGCTGTAGATTGTCTCCACTATACTAGTAGTAATTGTTTCTCGGGTCCCAAGACAGAACAGCCCATCCACACTAGTAAATAGTAAAATCAATTCAAAAACCTGGGTGCTCTTCTTCCTCCTCGCTCCCACCCACCTCACGTCAGCTCGCTCCACTCGTACCCCCAAATTCCTCACCTCACTCCTACAGAAAACCCCAGCTCCCCTTCTACCTCACTCCTACAGAAAACCCCCAGCTCCCCTTCTTCTTCGCCCGCACTACAACTAGGCTCGTCATTCGTTACTCTGCTCAAATCCGTGAGCGCGACGCGACGCCCTCGAGGAAAATGGAGTCGGCTGACCCTAGTGCCAAGAGGATGAGGCTCCTGCCAGCGGTGACGCCTGTTGTAGATCCCGCACCCGGCAGCGCGGGGAGAAGCGGCGACCCCGCCCCCATCGGATCCCAGGAACCTGTAGAATCTCGAGTGGACCGCATGAGCCATCTCCAGGATGCCATCCTTGGGGAGATCATCTCGCTTCTCCCCACCAAGGATTGTTGCCGCACCCAAGTCCTCTCACTTCGGTGGCGCCCTCTATGGCGCGGCGTTCCCCTTAATCTTGTCTGTCATCAGCTATCTCTCTTCAATGATTTTGAAATTCCGAGAGCCATCATCTCCTCCCACCAGGGCTCCGTTCAAAGCCTCTGCATCCCGTCGTGCTACCTGAGCAAGCATACCATGCCCTGCATAGTGGACGCCTGGCTGGAATCCCCTGAATTCACAGAACTACAGCTACTTGAGTTCTACTATTCCCCTGGAAATCACATACCACATACCGAACGCCATGAACTTGTGCCCTCAGCACCGATGTCCATCTCGGGGTTTTCGTCCTCTCTCCACACCGCCACCTTTGCGCAGTGCTACCTACCAGACAATCTGGTACTAAACCTTCGACTCCCATTTCTCAAGAAACTTTCACTTGTGCGGGTTCGTATATCGGAGGCCTCATTGCACAGCATCATCCACTCCAGTTGCCCTGCGCTGGAGTGCTTGGTGCTTGTTTTCACAGTTAGAATCGGTTGTCTCCAAATAAAGTCGCCTAACCTTCTAAGAATTGGAATTTCTTTTGACGGAAGGCAACTCATCATCCAAGATGCCCCTTCACTTCAAAGGTTGATCCTTGATTCTAGTTATTCACCGTTGCAAATAACCGTCCTCTCTGCGCCTAAACTGGAGACCTTGGGTGTAATACATGATCTCTGTGCTCATTTCAATATGGTGTTTGGCTCCACAATTCTTGAGGTACTTTATATTATCATCTACACTTGTAACCATAAGCTGCATTTTAAATTTCTACGCATAATTTATATATCATCTTGGAGTGCACTTTTTGTACTAATATTATGTTCTATGCTCAATGAAGAGTTTCTCCATGGATGGCCTATCAATGGTGTTGGATTCTGTTAAGATCTTATATATCCAAA
This sequence comes from Triticum urartu, assembly GCF_003073215.2. Lineage (NCBI taxonomy): Eukaryota > Viridiplantae > Streptophyta > Magnoliopsida > Poales > Poaceae > Triticum > Triticum urartu. Next base: position 90,729,515 of record NC_053028.1, on the reverse strand, counting down.
TGAATAGTTTTGATCTGAACAAGATTATTGGCTTGCTGCAATGCTTTCCATGTCTGGAGAAGTTGTATATAAAGGTGATAATTTCACGCACATTGGAAGCCCGCATATAGTGTACTAGAATTAACCGTTCAGCTGTTGCTCTTTCGACACTCTTCTTTTAGACCTTAACTGTTTTCGATCTTCATGTCTATTTAGGCAATAGGACGGGGTAAGAAAGTTATAACCAATTGGTGGATTCGTAAGCATCGGGATTTTCTCACATCTCATGAGATTCGATTGAAGACAATAATGCTAGAACGATATGTAGCCAACCATGCAAACACAAGATTTGTCACATTCTTCCTGCTGAATGCGAGGTTACTATTTTCCATCAGGCTTAAGTTTATCAGCAGCATGGTTTTGATGGATGGGTATGTCGAAGATCAAAAAAAGGAGTTTCAGGTGGGCAAAAGAGCTTCTGAACGTGCCGGGCTTCTATTTACAACATATTGTGGTCATAATCCAGTAAATTTTACGACCCAGGATGTTCATTCTATGGACTTGACCGATCCATTTGACTGTGACTGCCGAAAACAGTGCTGGAGTTAGATGTTGTTGCCCTTTTCAATCTGGTTTTTTTGTAAACCTGATGAACAATTAACCCTCGTGCTTTTGTACAGTTTGTAAGCTGGAGTTAGATGTTCCTGCCCTTTTCAACTCGGCTATGACTGTCGTATTTTCTTTGAAACAAGGCAAATGGCTTGCCATTCGTTTAATTTAGAGTGAAATATTGTAACAAATCCAAACCAAGGGAAATAACATCACTCTCGTCGGTTGCTTGAGCTCACTGTGCATTACAGAAGCCAAGTGATTAGCCCCCACCAGCACCCACAAACTTATTTCAAACTAGCACATCAAATGGGCTGTAAATTTTCATAGGAAAGGCTGCATGACCGTGACAGATTTGGATTCTGACATTTGGGACCCGCAAGGAAATAGCCTATCCAAGGTGGTGTCGACATACTAGCCAGTCAACAAACGATTCTGCCTACCAGCCGTTGGATTGACATCCAACATCTGTCGTGCATCTTCTATCTCGTGTCTTCTTCTTCCTCCAATCGCCCAAACCAAACCACCCCGTCGGCTCCACCTGCTCCCGCCTCCCATGGCTAGCTACGCCTCCGCCGCCCTACCGTACGTACCCTCCAACATTGGCCAGTCCCTCCCTCTATTCCCCCACATGTCCTGTTATTCTCCGGCGACGTCAGCCCCAACACGCACCCGCACCCGAACCATTCAACCCTCATACTCCCCTCCGCCTGCGACTGGACCGACGCATCTTCAACGGCTCCTGTTCGTTCCGTCCGAGGCCTCGCCGTCGTCCTCCGCCTTGCGGCGTTGGTTCGCTCGCCGTGCGCGGTGTGCCGCCCTCTTGTGTTGTCAACGTCGTCAACAACCGAGAGGAACAAGGAGATGACTGTATGTGGAGAGGATGACAGTAGGGACCCACCAGCGTCATGGCAGTACGCAAGCAAGTGCCTCTATAGTACAAGCCCAAAAATATGGTTCCTCCTAATTGGTTGGACATCTGGGGATCACGCCATTGTCAACGTATTCAATAAATGAGAGAATTACACTACGAGCGGCTGGCACAAGGGACCCAGCAAGTCGCGCAGTTTTTTTTGAGGAACAAGCAGTTGTTATTTATACTAGTTTTAGCGACGGATCAGGGTAACAACGGGGCTGTGCGGGGGCTGTGGCCTGTCTAGCTAGGGTTTTATTTATGTTTACCACATCATGAGCCCAGTTGTGTTTTTTTCTTGCTGAAAATGGCTGGCCCAGTTCTATTTTTTAAAGAAATACCCAAACAAGGCCTACTTGCTTTATCGGCTCTGCTGGGCTGCAAATCTTTCAAGACGAGGAGAGTTTCATTCGGTTTGCCCAGAAATGGGATCTACATTTTTAAAACACATCAAACCGGGAATTAGTTTCAATTTTTTTTCATTACAAGATCTTAAATTCCATTGATTTTTATGCGTGGACAATTATTTGGATTTTATATTTATATAAATTATTTTTCAAAATAGTTTGAATGTGAATCGATATTTCTTGATTAAAAACAGTTGACTACACGGAAATATGCAAATTTTCGTATACTTTTTAACCGTGGCCACAATGTGGGGTGTGATGCTAACAAAAAGAAGATGGGCTCCAAAAAAATTCTTATGAATTAGCAAATGGGTTATACATTATTAGAAATAATGGTAGATGGGTTGTATACTGTTTTCCACAGATTTGAGGCTGACTTGTGCGCCTACTACAGGTTGACACGTATGCTTTCATAAAAAAAAGGTTGACGCACACGCAACACCCTGTCAACTTAGTCAACACACGAGAGCAGTGACTGTTGGATGTCCATCCAACGGCTGTCGTGCTTCTTCAATCTCTGCTCTTCATGCTCAAGCCGCTCAAACAAGCGTCGGCGGGACTGCCTGCTCCCTCCTCTCGCGGTCGGCTATGCTGCCACACAGGCCTCACGGCCCCACCGTACTCCCATCGCTGGCCTAGCCATCCCTCTACTCACCCACACCTGCTGTTATTCTCCGGCGATGGCAGACGAACAAGTAAACCCTCGTACTCCTCCGCGTGGGAAACAACTGCCGAGTATTCCCTGGCTCCGTGTCGTTCCCTTCCTAGGCCTCGCCATCGTCCACCGCCCTGGTGCTCTCGGCGCGGCCTAGTCAACGTGGTCAATGAACGACATCCATCGGAACTGGACTGTACGTGGAGAGGCTGACAGCTGGGTCCACGGCCGCACGCAAGGAAATGCCTCCTTATTACACGCAAAATAATGATTCCTCCACCTGACGGCTAGGACCCACAGGAAGGGCCTTTGTATTTCGCGAAAAAAACGTTCCCCCCGCTGACAAGTCGGACCCACCAGCTATATCTTCGCACGCAAGGAAGTGCCTCCTTATTACGCCCAAAAAAATGAATACCCCCCTGCTAGCTGGGACCCACCATATTGTTGGGCTGACTTGTGGGCTTACTAAGTTGACAGGGACGGAGAGCTTTGTCAACTTAGTCAATACTCCAGTGACCGTATGATGTCCATCCAACGGCCATAGTGCTTCTTCAACCTCTGGTCTTCTTTCTCTAGCCGCCCAATGCAGCGTCGGTCGTGCCGCCTGCTCCTGCCTTCCGTGGCCGGCTGTGCTACCACGGAGGCCTCACCGCCCCCATACTACTCCCACCACTGGCCAGGCTATCCCTCCACTCACCCACACCCCCTGTTATTCTGCGGCGACGGCAGCCTCACACCGCAGCCGAACCAGTGAATGCTCGTTGTTGGTGTCAAAACCGGCGGATCTCGGGTAGGGGGTCCCGAACTGTGCGTCTAGGCCGGATGGTAACAGGAGGCAAGGGACACGAAGTTTTACCTAGGTTCGGGCCCTCTCGATGGAGGTAAAACCCTACGTCCTGCTTGACTAATATTGATGATATGGGTAGTACAAGAGTAGATCTACCATGAGATCGGAGAGGCTAAACCCTAGAAGCTAGCCTATGGTATGATTGTTGTTGTGTATGTTGTCGTACGGACTAAAACCCTCTGGTTTATATAGACACCGGAGAGGGTTAGGGTTACACAAAGTCGGTTAAAATGGTAGGAGATCTGCATATCCGTATCGCCAAGCTTGCCTTCCACACCAAGGAAAGTCCCTTCCGGACACGGGACGAAGTCTTCAATCTTGTATCTTCAAAGTCCAGGAGTCCGGCTGAAGGTATAGTCCGGCTATCCGAACACCCCCTAATCCAGGACTCCCTCAGTAGCCCCCGAACCAGGCTTCAATGACGATGAGTCCGGCGCGCAGATTGTCTTCGGCATTGCAAGGCGGGTTCTCCTCCAAATTTCGTGTACCTGTTGAATAAAGTCCGGTTTCTTGTAGATGTTGCGCTCCTTGGCTTCTACGCCCAATAATGGCCGTTTCCCACGTGTCAAACGAATATGAAAAGTCTGAGTGTTTTTACATTCACACCCCTAGCCACGTAAATGAGCTGCCCTATTTAAGGGGACGAGGATTTAGATCCAAACCACATCTTCCCCCCTTCACGAGTGTTCATCAGAGCGCATCCGACAAAGGTCCATTCCACCATGGCCAGCCATCGCAACTCCTCCTTTCTCCCTTCCAGCCCTCAGCCTGGATATTGGGAGAGATGCTCCATCCCGCATAGCGAGCTAGTGACGCTCCAGACCAAGGGATTTCTCCCCCCGGCCTATATGATCCCGGTTCGAGCCGGCCTTGCCATCTATAATGGCGGAGAGCAAGCGCAGAGTGCCCCTAATCCCTCCAAAGGAGAGCGGGTGTGCCTCGTCCCTTATTTAATAAGGGGGCTCGGATTTCCAATCCATCCATTTCTCCGGGGGCTCCTGGAGTTCTATGGCCTCCAGCTACACAATCTCACGCTTGCCTCCGTATTGCATATCGCGGGCTTCGTAGCCCTCTGCGAGCTGTTTTTGGGTATCGAGGCTCATTTCGGGCTATGGAAAAGGTTATTCTGCCTTGTGCCCCGCTCTAAGGAGGGGTCAATGTATCAAGTGGGCGGAGCCGAAGTGTGGTGCATTGCCGGGACCGGATATCTATCCGGAACCCCAAAGAAGGCGTCCGAAGACTGGCCTTCGGAATGGTTTTATATAGAAGATGTCCCGCTGCCGGATCCTGTTCGGATTGGCCTACCTGAGTTCGACAGTGCTCCCTTAAAGAAGCGCCTAAGCTGGCGTCCACGAAGACCTCAGAGGGAAAGTGACAGGGACATCATTTACCTGATGGGCCGAATAAGATTGTTAGCCCATTCTGGACTGACCATGATCGGGGTTATGGCTGAATGCATCATGCGGTGGGTGCAACCGCTTCAGTACAGAAGCCACCCCATGTGGGACTTCAACGGGGAGGACGACGCCACCCGCTACGGCCGTAAGGGGCCGGATTCAGCTGCCGCTCTATTAAAGATCTTGTCCACTTTGTATAAGGGAGAAGAGGAGGAATTTCTCCGCATCAACCCATAGGGTGGATTCTCTATGCACAATCCCCCAAGCTGGGTAAGCGGTCGCATTTACTTGCCCATCCGTTTTGTATTCCCATTGTTAAATATTTAGTCTGACGACTTCAACGCAGGAACTGCGCCGGGCTGTTAAGGAAATAAGCAGCCCTCCTCCACAACCCGAGGACCCAGGACGGTCCCTCGACCCGGCCTCTCAAGAGGATCCGGACATATCTGTGGAGCTGATTGATGGAGTGTTCCATCAATTGAGCAAGGACAACGCCTTGGTGGCCATTACGGCCGATTACCAGGGATAATCCCGGCCTCCCAGGTAACTGAGATCGAAGCCCCAATACCCTGAATAGGCGTTCGCCCTCTTGTGTTTTCAGTTTCCTGATTACAACCAAACTTTGCAGGGGAGGTTTTTGAGGTGGAAGGCCGAACCTGCGGCGACAAGCCAACGAGGGGCCGCAGGGCCCCGTGGGCAGAAAAGAAGTGCAGTCCGGACCGAGGCATCGGCGCAAAGGTATGGCGCGCCCCCTTATCCCAGGTGTTATACCTTTGAGGCACATTGACACTCGTGCTCTCTTCAGGACAAAGAAACCTCGCCGGACTATATCCGGAGAGGCTGCCAATCGCGCCTCCACCAGCCAGGCTACAAAGCCTGGTCCGGAGGCGGAGGCGAACACAAGGCGCACGCAAGACGCTCCTCCGACGGAGGATGTGGACGGGTTGTCTGCCACCAACTCTGAGGTGGAGAGTGCCATGAACCACAGGCGTCGCCGGACAATCCTTCGTGATGCTTGTTTCTCCCAAGGGGCGTTAGATGCCTTCAATTCAGGAGATGCGTACCTCCGTGCTGCTCAAAATGGTCTAGCCAGAGCCACGGAGCAATATGTAAAAGACATACGGGTAAGAAAATTTTGGTAATTATATATATACCAGTAGCCCCCGGGACTTGAAACAGTTAGAATAACTGATTTAAGGATCATTTGTTATGCAGGTTCTTACAGAAAAGAATTCCCTACTATCCAAGGAGCTGGAAGAGTGCAAAGCCCAACTTGAGGCCGCACTAGCCGTGGCAGGGGAGCCCAAGGAGACCCCCTCTGGTAATATAAACTTCGAAAGATAAGTATTTTGCGAAGCACGACATGGGTGCGAATCTGACAAATGAAATTGCATATGGCGCCGGATTGAATCCGGAAAGGCAACACCTCCTACGCCAGTTAAAGGCTGGTGAGAAGGTGCTGACAAAGGTGAGGAGGGAGAAGAACGATCTCCAAGATGTCAACACCAAGCTGGGCGTCGAGCTGAAAGATGTTCGTGCCCAGCTGTTAGACTCCGTTAAGGAGAATCAGCGGCTTCGGCGTGGCATATTTAGTAAGTGCTTGAACGAACCTTTGAAAGAAAGCTCGGCGGGGAAGTCGACTAACAGAGCAATGTCTGTAGGTGTGCTGACAGGTCGTCCTGCAGAGGAGATGCCCGGTTCTACGGGTGACCTTCTTCCCGAGCTCTCGCAACTGCTCGATCGAGTTCGGCAGGCGATGCAAGGCGTCGCCCAGGCCCTGTGGCCATCCATCTCCATGCCCGAAGGTCTTGGAGAGCTTGCGGAGAAGCTAAAGGTAGCACGGCAGCGCTTCTGATTGTGGAAGATATCGGCCTACCGTCAAGGCGCTAGGGAGGCCTGGGCCATGGTGAAGACGCAGTACACAAAGGCTGACCCCAACCACATGGCTGAGGTCGGTCCTGTAGGGCCCGATGGGAAGGAGATCCCTGTAAGCTTAGTATACGGCCAAGTAGAGTTGGCCGCAAAGTATTCCCAGCAGGACAGTAAATTAGACAGCCTGTTAGATGGTATTGAAGAGGAATACAATCAGTCAAAATGACTATGTAATTTAATTGACATTTATAATGCCTTCTAGCCGGATTGTAGATCATTTGTCATGGCCGACCTTTTCGCTTCAGCCTCGGGACCTGACGGTCCGGAGTGTGTCCAAATTCCCATGCGGTTATATAGGAACCGGGGAATGCATGGAGACCAGGCTTAGGGGTCATTAGTGCGTGAACAGACAAGTGCCCGACTAGTTATGTTATATTACATGGTTAGTAAGAAACATCTTCCAGGGAGAATAGTTCCGTTAGGGGTTCCTTTCCCTGGGAGGCATGCCCTAAATTGCATGTCTATGCTGCGAAAAGAAACGCAGGAAAAACATCTGTGGGCATATAGATAAATAATAAAAAGGATCATCTTTAGTTCACCGACCGAATATTCCCTTAAGAACGCTAGCTTTCGGCTTCACCCAGTCTGAGGTACACGTCCGGCTGACCCGGCAATAACAATCGTAGAGGTGCTCCCTTTACCACCTAGCCGAACAATCGGGAACGTAGGGGTAAGCACAGGAGCCAGGCAACCCAGCTTGGCCAAAACTTAAGTCATGTTGGTGCATATAATGGTGAATAAAAGGTACATGCGGAAGTGTGACACATGTGTTGGGCATGAAGCCCGTATAAATAAGCTTCTGTTAAAAGAAGCCCCCAGGTTTAATAAATGCGAATAGCACGTCATTTGATGAGCCTTTAAAGGTTACAAGAGAAAGGAAGGGGTGAAGGGGAGAAATGTAAGTCAGATAGTATATATAAAAAATGGACAAAGGAAGGAGACGAACACAGAGTCCGGCGCTAGGCATAGAATCTTCGGAGACGGGCTGCGTTCCATGGGTTCGGCTCGAGTTGGTTATCCGATGCATCTCGCAGGCGGTACGCTCCACCAGTCAAGACTTGGTCAATTATGAAGGGACCTTCCCACTTGGGCTTGAGTTTGTCCTTTTTCTTGTCCGGCAGGCGTAGAACTAATTCGCTGTGACGCCCGGATAATTAAGCTACAGTAATTCTCTGCTAATGATGCCACGTCACTGCGATTACTATCGCTAATCTCGTGTTAGTTCGAGATCGATTCAAATTCAAATTCAATTAAAGGCAAATAATAAAAGTTTTCAAATATTAAAACCAAATTGTTCAAGTTGTGCCAAATAATGCATAGGTGATTATGGTGAAGCACCATACTTTTATACAACGTTTAAATGCTATAAGATAACTAAAATAGTAGCAAAAACTATTAATTAAATACTTTTAAATAATAAATAATTACACAACTATTTTAGATTAGGTAGCTAGTTAATGTGGTAGTGGCATATTTGGTAACACCAAATTAGGTGCCATTTTGGTATTTTGCTAAATCAAAAATAAAAGGAAACTAAGCTAAAACAGAAAGGAAATAAAATAAACAAAAGAAAAGGAAAATACAAAACAGAAAACAAAAGAGAAAGGGGGAAAAGAACCCCCGCTTCCCCACCGGGCCTCGACCCAGTCGGCCACCCCACCAGGCCGGCCCAACAACCCCACTACACCTACCCCACTTCCCAGAAACCCTAACCCCCCACTACACACGACGCCCACTCCCCTCCTCGTTCCTCCCCCCTCCCCGCGCGATCTGGATCGGGGGCATGCCCCGCCCCCGATGCGGTCGCTCACCGCCCGTCGCCCCTCGCACTGGATCGCCGCCCGGACCGCCATCACTGCTCGCCGGATCCGCCGCTTCGCATCCCCGTCCTCCTTCCCAACGGCCTCCACCTCGTCGTGCCAGACTGACCCGACCCCGTCGCCCGGTCGTCTCCAACCTCCACCTTGCGCCCCGCTGCCTAAGACCCTACGACCCCGCCGTGAGCTCCGGCCTCCCTTCCTCTCTTCCCTGGTTCTCGGCCACCGGCACCGCCCGCTGCCGTTGCCTCCCCCGCACCCACTCTCGTGCACCCCCTGCTTCTCCTCCCTCCCCGCTGCCGCCGGCGACCGCAGTCGTCGCGCCCCTGCTTCCCCCCTCTCTACTCCGCCTCCGGCTGCGGCCAAGCCAGCGCCCACAGCCTGCCGCTCGCCCCTCCCCTTGCGCGCCCCACGCCCGCTCTGCCATCGCCGCAGCCACCGGAGCCCCGTCGCCACAGACCTCGCCACCGTCGCTACCGGCCATCTCCGGCCACCCCACCGCCACCGCCGGACGCGCCGCACTGCGACCGTTCTAGGGAGCCCACCCGCGCGATGAACGATCCCCTGTGCGCCGTTTCCGGTGAGATCCAGCACCATTGTCGCTCTGTAGCTCGTTGTCGGCGCTAATCCGGTGACATAGCTATCATTAGCCAGTAATTTCCCCCTAATCACTCACTGACGCCAGGGGCCCACCCACTAAACTAACACTGTTTTGAAAATAAACCTATTAATAAACTAGAGTATGACATGTGGGCCCCGCCAGCTAATTAGAGAGACTTTAAGAGAAATACCTGTTAAATACATGTGGCACTGATAGGTGGCCCACCACATGCCTGTTTGACTGGTCAATAGTGACATATTGACCGCTGAGTTAGCATCCCCTAGCCCACCCGTCAGCCTCTGCTGACTTGGCAGTTGACTTAGTCAACAGTCCCCACCTGTCAGCCTAGGTGCACACTTCTGGGTACACTTCCTGTGTACCCATAGCATTTAAATACTAATATAATTTCGAATTAAATTAAATCCAGAAATTAGAAAATCATTTAAAACTTTGAAAATTAATATAAAATAATCCGTAACTCGGATGAAAATACTTTGTACATGAAAGTGGCTCAGAACGACGAGACGAATCCGGATACGCATTCCGTTCATCCGCCACGCATCCCTAGCATAGCGAACACGCAACTTTCCCCCTCTGGTTCGTCTGTCCGAAAACGCGAAACACCGAGGATAATTTCCCGGATGTTTCCCCCCTTCACCGGTACCACCTCGTACCGCGTTAGGGTGCACCTAGCATCACGCCTTGTCATGTCATGCATCGTCATGCTTTTGTTTGCATTATATTTATTGTTTCTTCCACCTCTTCTCTCGCTAGACACCGAGACCGACGCCGCTGCTACCCAGTACGACTACGGTGTTGACGACCCCTCTCTCTCTTGCCAGAACAACCAGGCAAGCCCCCCCCCTGATCACCAGATATCGCCTACTCTCCTCTATACTGCTTGCATTAGAGTAGTGTAGCATGTTACTGCTTTCCGTTATTCCTATCCTGATGCATAGCCTGTCCTTGCTACTACTGTTGTTACCATTACCTGCTATCCTACTGCTTAGTATAGGATGCTAGTGTTCCATCAGTGGCCCTACACTCTTGTCCGTCTGCCATGCTATACTACTGGGCCGTGATCACTTCGGGAGGTGATCACGGGCATATACTATATGCTTTACACAGTTACCTTACCTGTGATACTGTTCGGAGATGGGGGCTAAAGGGGCAGGTGGCTCCATCCAGGTAGTGGTGGGCCTCGGTTCCCGACGGCCCCCGACTGTTACTTTGAGGCGGAGCGACAGGGCAGGTTGAGACCACCTAGGAGAGAGGTGGGCCTGGCCCTGGTCGGCGTTCGCAGATACTTAACACGTTTAACGAGATCTTGGTATTTGATCTGAGTCTGGCTACTGGCCTATACGCACTAACCATCTACGCGGGGACAGTTATGGGCACTCGACGTCGTGGTATCAGCCGAAGCACTTCGTGACGCAAGCGACTGAGCGGCGCGTGCCGGGTTGGACCGCGTAACGTGACTTCCTTTGTAATGGAGGTTGCTAGGTCTGCTCTCCAGCCGCGTACGCAACGTGTAGGTGTGCTATGGGCGATGGGCCCAGACCCCTGTGCGCTTAGGTTTAGACTGGCGTGCTGGCCTCTCTGTTGTGCCTAGGTGGCGCTGCGACATGTTGATCTTCCGCGGCCGGGCATGACCCAGGAAAGTGTGTCCGGCCAAATGGGATCAAGCGTGTTGGGTTATGTGGTGCACCCCTACAGGGAAGTTAATCTATTCGAATAGCCATGATCTTTGGTAACAGGATGACTTGGAGTTGTACCTTGACCTTATGACAACTAGAACCGGATACTTAATAAAACACACCCTTCCAAGTGCCAGATACAACCGGTGATCGCTCTCTCACAGGGCGACGAGGGGAGGATCATCGGTTAGGATTATGCTATGCGATGCTACTTGGAGGACTTCAGTCTACTCTCTTCTACATGCCGCAAGACGGAGGCTGCCAGAAGCGTAGTCTTCGAAAGGATTAGTTATCCCTCTCTTATTCTGGCATTCTACAGTTCAGTCCACATATGATACCCTTATTCCACTTGATACCCATGCATATGTAGTGTAGCTCCTTGCTTGCGAGTACTTTGGATGAGTACTCATGGTTGCTTTCTTCCTCTTTTCCCCCTATCCCTCCTACCTGGTTGTCGCAACCAGATGTTGGAGCCCAGGAGCTAGACACCACCTTCGACGACGACTCCTACTACACCGGAGGTGCCTACTACTATGTGATGTCTGCTGACGATGACCAGGAGTAGTTAGGAGGATCCCAGGCAGGAGGCCTGCGCCTCTTTCGATCTGTATCCCAGTTTGTGCTAGCCTTCTTAAGGAAAACTTGTTTAACTTATGTCTGTACTCAGATATTGTTGCTTCCGTTGACTCTTCTATGATCGAGCTCTTGTATTCGAGCCCTCGAGGCCCCTGGCTTGTAATATGATGCTTGTATGACTTATTTTATTTGTAGCGTTGTGTTGTGATATCTTCCCGTGAGTCCTTGATCTTGATCGTACACATTTGCGTGCATGATTAGTGTACGGTCAAAACGGGGGCGTCACAAGTTGGTATCAGAGCCGACTACCTGTAGGAATGCTCTTTCCAACTCCTTGGCCAAAGTTGAATCTAGTCATTGCAAAACCTTTACTAACATGGCTGTGCGGCCTATGGGCCCACGTCGCCATTGGGTGATATTAGGATCTTTTATTCCTCCTTTGTACTCTGGGACTCTAATCTCTCTTCTATTCGGGTTAAATGGTTTTGCTAACTCTAACTCTAGGTTCTCGTAAATACTTTGTCCCGGAGAGCCCCTTCATCCCAGATGATGGCCTGCTTCACCAGAAGATTCCGAGGATACCACTATGGATAATTTCTAGCACTCACTGGATATTTGCTCATCCCCAGTTGATTCATGTATTTCACAAAAGTATTCAAAATACTATTTGAACTTCCGAAAATCCTGAGTAGCCTATTGCTCTTGAAATTCTTACTTGCGTGCCTTATGGTTAATCCCATAAGTCTATAATCTTATTGGCATCCCTTGTCATTATCATTTTGAGTCCGTTGATTCAAATGTTGCGAGAGCTCGCCATCCTCAATCAGATCCTAGAATTCATCCTTCCGGCTCAGACGTCATTTTAAACATGAGCTGGTTATCGACCAATCAAATTGCCGTCGATTGTACCCCTAAGTCTATTCAGCTTATCCATCCTTGATCAGAGCATTTGCTCCTGATCCCTTGATTTGAAAATCATAATTACTTTGCTATTTAAACGTTGAATTATTCAGATGTTCTATAAAACGATGCATTTGCAATCTTTCTTCCTCTGATTGGGTATCGATACTCACATCAGCCCCATTGTGGATCGCCATATCCACTGTTGGATTATTATCTGACAGTGTCCTTCATAATTAATCACTTTGTGAGTTCTTTCTCCGGTACATAATGCCTTTGATAAATTGTATCCTATGCTTGCTAAAGCATGTTGTACTATCGATCTTGTGTTATTTACTCCTGAAGTTCATGGTATATGTTCTAAGAAGCCCGTTGGGTTGAACCTATGCCTTCCTTAATCTGGGTGAACTCGAAAGTTTTCACGGGTCATACTCCTCTGGTAATTCACCAGGTAGGTTTTGACACTAAAATCATTTATATCTAGAGCAGTGAATGAAAGGTTATACATTGAAGAAGTGGGAATCGACCTTGAACTTTGTGTTCATGCCCATGGACCCGATGTAGATCTTATCATTAAAGCTTCTTTTAAATTAAATTATTCCTTTGGTATAAGTTCATCTTATATCCGGGATCTGGCCTTTTGCAATAGTGTTTCCAACCATGTTCTCCTTTAAATACCATTTCTCGGAGAAGTTGAAGTAATTATCTTCTACAGATCATTGCACCCGACCAACCTTTACTTTGATCTACCGTCGTGTATTACACTCTGGTATCTCAAGAATATCACAGAACTGCATAACTTCTTATGGGTTCTTCATCAACTATTATTTCTCACCGACTCCAATTTTCCCGGGTTCTGGGTTGTCATCAACCGAGGACACCAATAAGTGAATCGATTCCGCACTCTGGTTCAATAACTCTTAAATAATTGTTGTTGCTTACGAGTTAATAATCACTTAAGTCATTCCTAGCCTGATCGGCTATATCATCATGGTGCTAAATTTTAACTGTGCTACTTGGCCCTTCTTCACGGAGCACAATTCTTGACGATGAGCTAAGCTTACGTCGATTTTCCTCATCATATCATTTCGCCTTGAACTGCAAGCTTGATTTCGAGTTTGTGTCGTAACCATGGTTCCAATAACCTTCCATTTATCATTCGTTTGACTAGATGTCATCAGCGATTGATTACATCTTCATGAAATCTCTCGACAAATGTGTCGTGATCATCATCAGCATTCCGAGCTCTTCCAAGATATCAATTGAGTTCATGATGATAAATACCATCCTTGCCCTCGATGATTTGTGTTACCATCGACCACTTTATTGACTTCCCTCCAGAACAAACTTGTTCGTGTTTTGTGTTATACCTTGAGTTCCTTGCTATCCCGCATTGTTCTTCTTTACCTTGGGGTATTACCATCTTTAATGTCAAGAAAGTCGTGAGGATTTCATCACCTCTTAAGGATTCTTGATACAGGTAATACTTCTCACCATCACCTTTCTTTCTTGGTCCCCGTGTTGGTTCTAACCGGGATTCCAACAAGTGAACGGTACTGCGTGGATTTTGTACTTCTAACAACCCTATTGCTTTGAAGTTGATGGTCGATAGTTCATTCTTAGACTATTGGTTGTTGAACCACCATTTTAACGTTGATCATGCTACCTAAGCCCATCTTTCGGGTGCACCTTTCAATCAATGTTCAATTGTGTATGCTTTCCTCGAGCATACATCATTATATTATATCATTTGATCTGACAAATGTTATCTCCTTGTTCACATAATTGTGGAAACCCATCCTTTCGTAAGCTCGATGAATTGTCACTGAGTTCATCAACTACCTCCTTATTCCTTCATTGGTTTAATGATGAGCTCTTGTTCTGGAACTCCCTTCCATAGTACATTTCCCGAGAATCTTACAATGTCTTCTCGTCAAATTGTGTTGCACCTATTCTTCTCAGGTATCCAAATGTCTGAGGTATCCTGACACCAACCAGATCTGAATCTCGGCCAGATATGATGGTTGGAACATATTTCCAAGAGTTATAACATTGGTCTTTATATGACCCGGTAAGGTGATGTCATGCCTAGCACACCTGACCGGAGGACCTATTGTTATAGTTCTTCCTTTTTGGCAAGGTTAACCATTCTTCCAGGAGGGAATTGTAAGACTTATTCTATAAGTTATTCCTGATGAATCCTTTTAGTATCCAAAGTCCGACCTTTGCTTGAAGACCATGTCAAAGCTATCTCGAAGCATGTCTGTGGTACTCAGTTCATCAACAAGAACATTGAAGCACAATGCTAAATTCTCTTTATCAATTATCCAAACACCATTGTATGGGTAACATCACGATTTTCGTCGCTCCTCTACCCAAATGTTTTCTACTTGTTATCTTGTTGTGAATATCAATCTCTACTTGACCTTTGGAAGGATATACTCTAATACTTGAGTATAAACATCTTTCCTTTCCATTGGTCTGATTAACATAATAATCACATTTTCCTTTTCATTGTTTTGATTAACCTTTCTGGTGATCCATATGATCTAAGCAGTAATAGTCTTCTGCTTATGTAAACACCTAGGTCTACCATCGTGTCGGTAAGACCCTGTTACTATTGTTGATGACATTTCGGTAACCACCGATGGATGAGAACATTGCCTATTGGTCCGCCTCATTCAATGAGCAGGAGAATGGTTCTCTTCGTCCCTCGCACTTGGTACCGATGTTGTTGCCAACATAACTGATAGGCTATCCTCTGGCATGCCTTGCTTACTCGATCGTGCAAATCGTCACCGCCCTTCCTACTTTTACCCCACATGGTGGGCCCATAACCCCCAGTTCTACAGGATCGAAACCTGACTCTCCTGTACACCCCCTGTTCTCAAGGTTGTTCCTCGCACGTGACCTCGTATTAATTCACGAGCCACCTTCCTTGTGACCTATTCTGGTATCAGACGCAATACTTATTCTCGTTGCTCTGAACCCCTTTTCACGCCATGTTTCAGGCATCAAACGATTGCCTGCCCGCTTGAAACTTCTCCTGGTACCTTCTTACTTGCTCTCGATATCTTCTTAAGTTCAATCGAGAGTTACTTTCCGCAACCTTCCCCGATGTTATCTACCAGATAGTCAACTTGTTAAGGCCCGCCCTTCCCGAGTCTTCCCCCATATCCTTTTCGTAAGTACGATGAAGATCCCGAAGACAGGATGACAACTTCACCATTTTGACCTGAAGCAGAAGTATGAAGGCATCAATATATTGGATTGACCTCTTCGAGAAGAGCAACCAACACCGAGAAGATCCGTTAGAATTTCGTAACCAATCTCTCCCCCTTACTCCCCTCCTAAATCTCGGGACGAGATTTCTTGTAGTGGAGGAGAATTGTGACGCCCGGATAATTAAGCTACAGTAATTCTCTGCTAATGATGCCACGTCACTTTGATTACTATCGCTAATCTCGTGTTAGTTCGAGATCGATTCAAATTCAAATTCAATTAAAGGCAAATAATAAAAGTTTTCAAATATTAAAACCAAATTGTTCGAGTTGTGCCAAATAATGCATAGGTGATTATGGTGAAGCACCATACTTTTATACAACGTTTAAATGCTATAAGATAACTAAAATAGTAGCAAAAACTATTAATTAAATACTTTTAAATAATAAATAATTACACAACTATTTTAGATTAGGTAGCTAGTTAATGTGGTAGTGGCATATTTGGTAACATCAAATTAGGTGCCATTTTGGTATTTTGCGAAATCAAAAATAAAAGGAAACTAAGCTAAAACAGAAAGGAAATAAAATAAACAAAAGAAAAGGAAAATACAAAACAGAAAACAAAAGAGAAAGGGGGGAAAGAACCCCCGCTTCCCCACCGGGCCTCGACCCAGTCGGCCACCCCACCAGGCTGGCCCAACACCCCCACTACACCTACCCCACTTCCCAGAAACCCAAACCCCCCACTACACACGACACCCACTCCCCTCCTCGTTCCTCCCCCCTCCCCGCGCGATCTGGATCGGGGGCATGCCCCGCCCCCGATGCGGTCGCTCACCGCCCGTCGCCCCTCACACTGGATCGCCGCCTGGACCGCCGTCACTGCTCGCCGGATCCGCCGCTTCGCATCCCCGTCCTCCTCCCCAACGGCCTCCACCTCGTCGTGCCAGACTGCCCCGACCCCGTCGCCCGGTCGTCTCCAACCTCCACCTTGCGCCCCGCTGCCTAAGACCCTACGACCCCGCTGTGAGCTCCGGCCTCCCTTCCTCTCTTCCCTGGTTCTCGGCCACCGGCACCGCCCGCTGCCGTTGCCTCGCCCGCACCCACTCTCGCGCACCCCCTGCTTCTCCTCCGTCGCCGCTGCCACCGGCGACCGTAGTTGTCGCGCCCCTGCTTCCCCCCGCTCTACTCCGCCTCCGGCTGCGGCCAAGCCAGCGCCCACAGCCTGCCGCTCGCCCCTCCCCTTGTGCGCCCCATGCCCGCTCTGCCATCGCCGCAGCCACCCGAGCCCCGTCGCCACAGACCTTGCCACCGTCGCTATCGGCCATCTCCGGCCACGCCACCGCCATCGCCGGACGCGCCGCACTGCGACCGTTCTAGGGAGCCCACCCGCGCGATGAACGATCCCCTGTGCGCCGTTTCCGGTGAGATCCAGCACCGTTGTCGCTCTGTAGCTCATTGTCGGCGCTAATCCGGTGACGTAGCTATCATTAGCCAGTAATTTCCCCCTAATCACTCACTGACGCCAGGGGCCCACCCACTAAACTAACACTGTTTTGAAAATAAACCTATTAATAAACTAGAGTATGACATGTGGGCCCCGCCAGCTAATTAGAGAGACTTTAAGAGAAATACCTGTTAAATACATGTGGCACTGATAGGTGGCCCACCACATGCCTGTTTGACTGGTCAATA